>NW_022610869.1:0-50993 GCF_000309985.2 Brassica rapa
AATCCACAGGGAATACCTTTCCCTGTATTGACAACTGGGATATTTGACATGAGACCTTCATGGCTTGCCCTCCGGCCGGCCCTCACTATCCCAAAATTATCTCCAGCGTCCAACAGAACAGACCCTTTCCGACCAGTCCCCGGACTCACAAAACTATGTTTAGCCCCTGTGTCGAAAGTACGGGTTTCCCACACCACCAATCATAGGGTTTCCTAACAGAGACCCCCATCAGAATCCCCTAGACATTCTAGGTTCCATACAAGCATTTTTCCTACTTGAATGTAAAAAGAAAATTTAGGATTTACCAGAGATCGAATCAACGATCCAGAAGCGCCGTCGTCCCGGGACAGCTCATACACCCTTGGTGTTGTGGTCGGCCTACTCTGGGTCGACTTGCCTGTGTCTCCACGGCCCTTCCCTTGTCCTCCTTGTACTTAGGACAGTCCGACTTGTAGTGTCCAGTCTTGCCACATAGGAAGCAAGTCACGGAGCCGCTGCCACTGGACTGGTCTGAGAATCGGTTTGGTCGAGTGCAGTTTTGGATCGTGTGATCCATGCTGCCACATCGCACACAAGCCCCCATGGCCTTCCAGCACTCACCGGGATGATTCTTTCCATACTTGGGACGGTAGGTCGGCCACCAGAGGTCTTACCTCCGTCCACCTGGTCCCACTTCCTCTTTTTATCATTTGTCTTACCCGACGGGCCAGACTGTGACTTAGCCTTAAGCTTAGCTTCTTTAGCCAAGTTAGTCTCTAGCAAAGCCACCCGTTCCACCAGTTCTCCGACGGTGTTGAAAGTGCGGATCGAGCAATGGGTCTTCAGTTCTGGCCTTAGGCCTCGGATGACCTACGGACCTGGACTGCCTCGTCCTCCAGCTCTCTTCCAACAAACCGTCTGAGCCGGTTGAACTCTTCTTCGTACTCTCGTACGGTCCTGCGGCCTTGGGCCAAATCTAAAAACTGAGCTTCCAGACGATCCCAAGCCTCAGCAGGGAAGTATTTGCGGTTGAACTCAACTTCAAAGTACGCAAAACTTTCCAAACTCCCATTGGTGCGCTTGTCCACTGCAAGCCACCAATTATGCGCGTCCCCTTCCAGGAAGTGAACCGCAATGTCTCGTCTGTAATCCTCTGGACAGCGAGTTGATTGAAAGTTTTGGACCAGCCTACTCCTCCACTCGTCTGCCACAATAGGGTCGGTGCTACCGGAGAAATGCTTCGTACCCAACCTGCATAAATGTTGAAGCAGACTCAGATAGTCCACCTTCATTTCAGACTTTTCTGGTGGATCGATCTCGATCACCTCAAGTTTCCACAACTGGACCATTAGTGTTGGGGGTGGTCGTAGCCACAGGCGTAGCCTGGCCAACCGAGGAGTTCACTAGTGGGGTGAACAGTTGAGCCATAGCCGCCACCTGAGTCCCCATTACCTTTATGGCCTCTGACAAGTCCTCTTTGGACAGTGTTGCGGGCACATTAGCCGTTCCATCGGCCACTCACTCATGCTGGTCACGATCACGGTTAGCGTTCGAGGATTCCACTTCCTCATCACTCTCCCGATGTTCCTGACCATCCTGTTGCGTCCCCGTAAGGTTAGCCTGATCAGTTGGCAACACGTCTCTAGTGTCAGCCGCGGCCAGATCGGTTTGCAATCCGGATAGATTGGTCCCGTCCATGGCCACTTAACTAGACTGACAGGCTGTTTTCTTACTCCTTCGGGACTTTCCCGACTTGCTTTTCCAGCCTAAGGATTCAGACAATGTTAGTACGAAACACACTAACATAAACAGAACAAAACAATCCCTTGACTAAGCAATCAAACCTCACCGTGAGACCTAATCAGCTGGCTGCGTGTGTGTGTGTGGACTGCATAACCCAACTATCCTAGAATCAAGCATGCTCTGATACCAACTTGTAAGACCCGAACCCTGGCCTCTCGACCTTATGGAGTCCGCAGGCTTACTTATTAATTTCTTTGCTTGTTTGATCCATTTTAAGTCTTTTATTTACTAAGTCATATTCGAATATGAGGTTCATAAACAAAGGAACAGATTGCACAGCGGAATAACAATGTATAAACTTTGAATTACTTAGAAACATGAGATTCAATACAAACTTCTTAACAGTCTCATAGACAATCACTAGTTCATCCCTAGCATCATCTAACCACACGTTACACAGCCTCTCACTGACTGAGCCTTCACAGCTCCTTGGCTTGACCAGAACCATCCTTAGTTCCTGAAACCACAACCAGATAAGCATTAATCATAACCGAGAATAGAACGGATTGATTCCACAATGCTTGGCTTGGTTCCTAGAACTTAGATAAACCTCAGTCAACATAATCATAAAACGTATGAACCTACCTACCGTATCCTAAGTCATTCAACCAACCACCCCTTGACTTAGAATCAGATAGATAGTCCAGAATAGATAAACAGAACACACGAACAGATCCGGATCATCCCCAAAGACCAATCCGTCTAACCAGATAGAATCTAGGTGCGACCGGCCAATGGAGTCCGGCTCAATGGCCCAACGGACTCCCTTACCTGATCCGGCCTTAGGCCTGGATCCAATCGGCCGAGTAAGCCTCAAGCCTAATCCGAAAGGCTTAGCAACCGGTCAGACCTTGCGACTCTACCTTGGCTTAGACAAACCGTGACCTTGTCTTAACTAGACAAGCCATAGGCTGATCCATAAGGATCGGTCCTAACCTGTCCCGAAAGACACCGTTTGGAACATGCACCCTTTGGCCATTCGTGCCTCTTGGACACTCATGACTCTTGACAACTCGTGCCCTTTGGGTCATTCCCAACCGTTCGTCCTAACCGCCCAGTCTTGGTGCGATCGGATCATCCGACTAACCGACCCGTGTCTAGGCTAGCGGTTTGGTTATGTTCGGCCAAAGCCTAGGGACGTGTCCCTTTGACTCAACCAACACAACCTTTCGTGTTTAACCAGAGAGAAAAGAAGAGAAACGAATTGAAACAGATAAGGAGAGCCGGATGGGACTTAGGAACCGAGCAGAGCCGCGGTGCGGTCGCATGGACCGTCTGTTCGGTTTGATGGAGCCACGGCCCATCACATACCTTGAGAACCACGTCTGGGTTCTCCATGCTCTTCTCCTTGTCTTGATTTCCCATTCTTCACCGGAGTTAGTTCTCAAACGATCAGAGTCGCCGGAACACAGCACCACCACAATCGGCCTTTCTCTTGGCTGGAACTCTCTCTTTCTTTCTCTCTACGTTTTTCTCTGAGTATTTTACTCTGGAATTGGATAATGAAATTGACCAGAGAGCCCCCATATTTATAGAAAATGAGGGGGTAAGTCTTGCCCCACGAATAGGCACGACTTGCTAGCGAATGGGCACCATTGGCCAAGGGTTGTCCCCTTTCGGCCACTTGCATCCCTTCGCCCTTTATGATTGGGTTTGGGGTCGGTCACAAGCCCAACCCACGCCCCAGGCCACCTGGACTTAGCCCACGGCCTTGTCCAAAGACCCAACAGCCCATGGCCTCATGGCCGGACCTCACAGCCCGCCAATGACCCGGACCCGGACCATCGGCCTAAAGCCTGGACAGTCCGTCTAGCTGAGATGAGCTAACTCTCAGCTGCCTCAGCTGAGTGAGCTAGTAGTCCAGCTAGTGGAGCTGACTTAGTAGGGACTGAGCTGGTGTGAACTGAACCTAGCTTCATTGAGCTGGCCGAGCTACTCGTCCACTTCGTCCAGCTACCGTCTTACTCGTCCGTGGGTGTCCGTCAGCTTGTATAAGGTTAAGTCTAAGTTTCCTTATGTCCTTAACCTTCTTTCTCGACCATGGAACGCTTGCCTTGATGTCCTAAGACTGGCTTGCATGTTTCCTCGAACCATGGCCGTCCCGACAATCCTATTCAGGATTGGGGGCGTGACAAGGACGACTTAAAATGTCCCCAACCCCTGGGCGAACAGTTACCAAATCACATCCCTTCTTCCCAAAACCGTCCCATAACCGCCCATTGGCGGTTTCTCCCCTTTTCTTCCTTTGACAAATCGATCACTGAGCCTCAGCTCACACTCTGGAAACTTTTCCACTCCCTGTCCCGAGCTTAAGACCAATTTGGTCGAACCGTCCTGCACCCGGACCATCGGCTTGCCCAGTAACCGTCCCGGACTCGTCCGCACTGATCCGAACCATAACACACCGTCCAACTGGATTAAGCTGACCTCCAGCTGTTCCCAGCTGAGTGAGCTAGTCCACCAGCTCCTGTGAGCTGAACAGATCATGGTGAACTGAATACCAGCTGAACCGAGCTGATTGAACTCAAACCAACACTCGTCCAGCTGCCTAAACACTCACTCAACTCCTTTACCCTTGTTTCCATTGTATCCTGGTTAAGTCTCAGCTGACTGATGCCCTTAACCTTCATTCAGGGCCATGATACGCTTGTCTCAAGGTCTAATGACCTGACTGGTGCGTCTCCCCGCACCATGGCCCGTCCGGGCGATCCTATCTAGGATCAGGGACATGACAGTAAGGGCCAGCGTGCTGAGTCCAAGGACCAACGTGCTGATATGTGTACTGATGGAGAGCCAGGAACATCCTTTGTGTGCTGACGGACACAGACACACACGGACAGCCACATACATCCTGTGTGTGCTGGCGGACACCCACAGACGTCCTGTGTGTACTGAACAGACAGCCCACGTGGCCAATATCACCCAAACAATCCACGGGAAGGGTCAGTGTGCTGAGTCCAAGGACCAACGTCCTGATATGTGTACTGATGGACAGCCACGGACGTCGTGTGTGTGCTGACGGACACACACGAACACATACAGACAGCCACAGACGTCATGTGTGTGCTGACAGACACACACGAACGTCCTGTGTGTGCTGATGGACACCCACGAAAGTCCTGTGTGTACTGAACAGACAGCCCACGTGGGCCAAAATCACCCGAACATTCCACGGGGAGGGCCAGCGTGCTGAGTGCAAGGACCAGCGTGCTGAGTGCAAGGACCAGCGTGCTGATATGTGTACTGATGGACAGCCACGGACGTCATGTGTGTGCTGACGGACACACACGGACACACACGGACAGCCACGGATGTCTTGTGTGTGCTGACGGACAGCCACGGATAGCCACAGACGTCCTGTGTGTGCTGGCGGACACCCACGGATGTCCTGTGTGTACTGAACAGACAGCCCACGTGGGCCAAAATCACCCAAACAGTCCACGGGATGGGCCAGCGTGCTGAGTCCAAGGACCAGCATGCTGATATGTGTACTGATAGACAGCCACAGACGTCCTGTGTGGGCTGACAGACACACACGGACACACACAAACACACATGGACGTTCTGTGTGTGCTGACGGACACAACCGGACATCCTGTGTGTGCTGACAGACAGCCACTGACAGCCAAGGCCGTCCTGTGTGTGCTGGCGGACACCCACAGGCACACACGGACTCCCACGGACGTCTTGTGTGTGATGACAGACAGCCACGGACGTCCTGTGTGTGCTGGCGGTCACCCACGCATGTCATGTGTGTACTGAACAGACAGCCCACGTGGGCCAAAATCACCCAAACAGTCCACAGGACGGGCCAGCGTGCTGAGTCCAAGGACCAACGTGCTGAGTCCAAGGACCAACGTGCTGATATGTGTACTGATGGACAGCCACGGAGGTCCTGTGTGTGCTGACGGACACACACGGTCATACACGGACAGCCATGGACGTCCTGTGTGTGCTGACAGACACACACGGACGTCTTGTGTGCGCTGACGGACACCCACGGACGTCCTGTGTGTACTGAACAGACAGCCTACATGGGCCAAAATCACTAGAACAGTCCACAGGAAGGGCCAGCATGCTGATATGTGTACTGATGGACAGCCACAGACGTCCTGTGTGTGCTAACGGACACACACGGACAGCCACAGACAGCCACATACGTTCTGTGTGTGCTGACGGATAGCCACAGATGTCCTGTGTGTGCTGGCGGACACCCACGAACGTCCTGTGTGTACTGAACAGACAGCCCACGTGGGCCAAAATCACCCAAAGAGTCCACGGGGAGGGTCAGCGTGCTGAGTCCAAGTACCAACATGCTGATATGTGTACTGATGGACAGCCACGGATGTCCTGTGTGTTCTGACAGACACACATGGACACACATGGACAGCCACGGACGTCATGTGTGTGCTGATGGACACACATAGACGTTCTGTGTGTGCTGACGGACACACACGGACACACACGGACATCCACGGACGTCCTGTGTGTGCTGACGGACAGCCACGGACAGCCACGGACATCCTGTGTGTGCTGGCGGACACCCACGGACGTCCTGTGTGTACTGAACAGACTGCCCACGTGGGCCAAAATTACCCAAACAGTCCACGGGAAGGGCCAGCGTGCTGAGTCCAAGGACCAACGTGCTGATATGTGTACTGATGGACAGCCACTGACGTCCTGTGTGTACTGATGGACACAGACGGACACGCACAGACACACACGTACAGCCACGGACGTCTTGTGTGTGCTGGCGGACACCCACGGACGTCCTGTGTGTATTGAACAGACTGCCCACGTGGGCCTCAATCACTCGAACATGCCACAGGAAGGGTCAGCGTGCTGAGTCCAAGGACCAACATGCTGATATGTGTACTGATGGACAGCCACAGACGTCCTGTGTGTGCTGACGGACACACACGGACATACACAGACACACACGGACAGCCACAGAAGTCTTGTGTGTGCCGACGGACACACACGGACAGCCACAGACGTCTTGTGTGTGCTGATGGACACCCACAGACGTCCTGTGTGTGCTGACAGACACCCACGGACGTCCTGTGTGTACTGACCAGACAGCCCACGTGGGCAAAAATCACCCGAAAAGTCCACGGGAAGGGCCAGCGTGCTGAGTCCAAGGACCAGCGTGCTGATATGTGCACTGATGGACAGCCACAGACGTCCTGTGTGTCCTGACGGACACACACGGACACACACAGACAGCCACGAACGTCATGTGTGTGCTGACGGACAGCCACAGACGTCCTGTGTGTGCTGGCGGACACCCACGGACGTCCTGTGTGTACTGAACAGACAGCCCACGTGGGCCAAAATCACCCAAACAGTCCACGGGAATGGCCAGCGTGCTGAGTCCAAGGACTAGCGTGCTGATATGTGTACTGATGGACAGCCACTGACGTTCTGTGTGTGCTGACGGACACACACGGACACACACGTACAGCCACAGACGTCTTGTGTGTGCTGACGGACACACACGGACGTCCTGTGTGTACTGAACAGACAGCCCATGTGTGCCACAATCACCCACGGACAGCCAAAATCACCCGAGAAGCCAAAAATTCAAAAATTAATATTTTTGAAGAAATGTTTCTGAAAGGAAACATCAAAAATATGTCAACAAAGAGTTTAGGATGTCGAGTGTTGATCAAAAGTTGCTGTAGACATCCGTTTAAACCACGAAACCCCGAACTTTGTAGCATGCAAAAGACATGGTTAGAAGCAAAAGAAAATCATGAAAATTTACCAGAAAATAGCTTTAACTATTCTTATGAAGGATGCAAAAAATCAGATTCAAATTCGAAGTATTTTTTTTACATCAAAAATACTCCCGGAACACAACCAATGTCTACTGGTGACAGACTGAAAAAAAGTGTTTTGTCTATATAAGGGGTAGGCACTCTTCTGAGCCTACCCTCAGTACCCGAAGGGGTATGTAGTGTTGGACTGCTCGGTCCAACACTATCGATGGCTAGGTTGAGGTCGATGGCCGGATTGTCTCCAGTGAATTTTCCAGTAACTTTTCCGGCAAATTTTTTGGCGGACCGTTTTGCCCCTAACTTCAAATTTTCGCGCTTGTGTGGTCTTGGCCTGGTTTCATCCGTCTTCCAGTTGCTCTTTTGATTACATCTCAAGAGTGGTTGGAAAGATTGATGTTAGCGGGGCAAATGAATATTCGGCGTATGAGTGGTGATTGGATAGCTAGTGTTTGTAGGCTCTGTGCTCGCGCACCCAAATACAGACCAACTATCCTCCTTAGTTTCTTCACTAGCATAGTTTTATGCTTGTTGAACTGATCCGGGGCCTGTGTTGCGTACCTATCTGGAAGGAATTGTTAAGCTTTGCTTAAAATGTTGTTGCGGCATCTCCTTCAGTGGGGAAGTCGTGAACACATAAGCCGACACTTGTGATCCTTGCGTCTTTGCATAATTTATGCATTGTTCGCAAAGGTGAATAAGCTGTTTGCTGAGATCTCGGTTGCGGAAATATTATGGCGGTGACTCGAAGAAATTCTGTCCCGCTAAGCACGTTTGTCTCCGGACAAAAGATGACGGTCAAGTCTGCGTCTGTTCCCACTTTCCATGTGTCTGCGGGAATATGACGTGGTCTTGCCCTGATTTATGAATGCTACCTGGTTGATCGTGCCAGTAGTCATATGCTTGTCTCAAAGATTAAGCCATGCATGTGTAAGTATGAACGAATTCAGATTGTGAAACGGTGTATGGCTCATTAAATCAGTTATAGTTTGTTTGATTGTAACTACTACTCGGATAACTGTAGTGATTCTAGAGCTAATACGTCCCCGACTTCTGGAAGGGATGCATTTATTAGATAAGAGGTCGAGGTGGGCTCTGCCCGTTGCTCTGATGATTCATGATAACTCGACGGATCGCATGGCCTTAGTGCTGGCGACGCATCATTCAAATTTCTGCCCTATCAACTTTCGATGGTAGGATAGTGGCCTACCACGGTGGTAACGGGTGACAGAGAATTAGGGTTTGATTCCGGAGAGGGAGCCTGAGAAACGGCTACCACATCCAAGGAAGGCAGCAGGCGCACAAATTAGCCAATCCTGACAGGGGGAGGTAGTGACAATAAATAACAATACCGGGCTCTTTGAGTCTGGTAATTGGAATGAGTACAATCTAAATCCCTTAACGAGGATCCATTGGAGGGCAAGTATGGTGCCAGAAGCTGCGGTAATTCCAGCTCCAATAGCGTATATTTAAGTTGTTGCAGTTAAAAAGCTCGTAGTTGAACCTTGGGATGGGTCGCCCGTTCCACCTTCGGTGAGCACCGGTTGTAAGACCCGATCCCGGCTGCCTAGGCCGCGGTCGATGCTTCACATCGCTCGGTCCACTTCCTGGCCGAACCTCTTAATTTCTGCCCTTTATTTATAATATCGCCTAAAGGCGAGGGCTAACTTAGACCTTAGCTAAAGACTTACCTAGTCATTAATAGCCTAGATCCTTTCAACAGATACGCAGCGGAATATTCTCTAGTTAACCATTGGTCTAAAACCAATCTAACACTTGTCTGGTCGAATCACCTTAGCCTTGGTCAGTTTACTCAACTACCAATTAGCTTAAAGGTCAATCCTAAACCCAAACCAAGCCATACGATTCTGAGGTTCCATTCCCCTAAACCATTCTATCTAGATCTACATAAGTAAATGCTAGATCATACCTTTGCCACATCTATGGAGCTTATTAGCTCATCGGTCCTCCATTGACTCGAATTGCTCTTGCTTAACAGCTGGACCATGATCACTCAATGATCTTACTTATGGTCCTTATCTTGACTCCTGCGTCAAACAGCTCCCCTAGGTACTTAGTCATTCAACCAACCATCCCCACAGACATAAGTAACCTTTGAGAAGTCTTTGAAAGGATAATGGTTTGCATCTGGCCTTTCTCGGCTCATGCACAATCCAAAATCCTTTTGCCTTATAGGCAATAGTACCAAGTCCATCTTCTGGACTGACAAAGCTCATTAGATCCTAAGTCAATCAACCAACCATCCTCACATGACTTGGAACTGATGAGTCATCATCTGGCCTGACCGGCCTTGGAACTTAACCCAGACAACATATATGATTTGTTCATACCAACCGATGCATTCAGTAATCAGGTTAGGACCGACACCTTGAACCATCATTCAGAGGTCAGGTCGTCCATACTCAACCATGATCAGATCTTACACGGCCTTCCTTGAACAATCACACTTAGGCTCAGTATCTATGGTCTACGACACATAGTACTAGCCACACACTTCGTCATGACTCTTAGCCAATCTCGAAGCTATCAACACCAAGGTTGATATCTAGAAGCATCACATCAATACTCTTACTCCAGCATCGTGACTATCCATACTAGTGTTCGGCCATCGAACCATCGTCATGAAACATGATCCGACCAGTAGACTTGATAAGCCATCGTCCACTTAGCATGTACTGATATAACTGGCCTTCCATTGCCATCATGTGGGTCTACCCCCTACATAAGGCATATGGCGCTTATCCTACTCACCAACCCGAGGTTGATTGTAAGATATCCCACTTAGCCTTTGCGGCTAGAACCATCCAACCATAGCCGGATCGTCCATTGTCCCGTCTAACCGTCTGGTTAAGATCTAGGTGCGATCGGCAAGTTATAAGTCCGGCCCAAAGGCTCACGGTCCTTCTTACCTGATCCAACCCAAAGCCTGGATCTATACCACCGAGTAAGGCCCAAGCCCAAACCGGATTGCCTTGCAACCGATCAGACCTTGCGACACGACACTCCGGTTAAACTAACCGTCCGTCCGTTCGACTATGCAGCCGCGGACTGTCCACTTGGTTCGGCCTAAGCCTTGAACCAATGGCTCTGTTTGGAAATCACACCCTTTGGGAACTAGTACCCTTTGGACACTCGTGCCTCTTGGCAACTCATGACCCTTGGCATCTCGCACCCATTCAGATGCCCGAACCGTTCGACCTAACCGTCCGTAGGGACTGTCTGGTCCGTACGTGTGTCCGGCCTATGGCCAAAGGACCACGCCTTAACCTACACAAGTCATGAACCATTGTGACTGTTCAGGGAAGGGTTGCAACCGTTCAGAACAGAACAGAACCACCCCTATCCAATCGGATCACCTGAGGCCGGTTTAGACCATGCGCACGCCTAACTCGTCGGTTATGGACCGCGACCGCATTACTCAACCAGAACCACGGTTATAACCAATCCCAACACATCAACAAGGCCACGCCAATGTACAGAAGGAGTAGAAGAAGAATTGGATGAAAAGAATGAGAAGAATAGGACACAATCCAAACGCCCATGGCTAGACCGGTTCGGACTGTCCGATTGTCTTAGCCGATGAGCCGGTGGTTACCCCACTGACCCTATCTGACTGAACACACGGCTTTGGAGTCCTCTCTCTCCAGACTCTTTCTCTATGCCAAGGTTGTCCCCTTCGGCACTTGCATGCACTTTTTGCCCTTTCTGATTGGGTTTGGGGTAGGTCATAAGCCCAACCCACGCCCCAAGACTCCTGGACTTAGCCCACGGCCTTGTCCAAGGATTCAACAGCCCAATGGCCTCATGGCCGGACCTCACAGCCCGCCACTGACCCGGACCTGGACCATCGGCCTAAAACCCGAACAGTCCATCTAGCTGAGATAAGCTGACTCCCAGCAGCCTCAGCTGAGTGAGCTAGTAGTCCAGCTAGTGGAGCTGACTTAGTAGTGGCTGAGCTGGAATGAACTTAACCTAGCTTCGTTATGCTGGTCGAGCTACTTCTCTATCTCGTCCAGCTACCGTCTTACTTGTCTTAGCCGTCTCTTTGCTCTTATAAGGTTAAGTCTAAGTTTCCTTATGTCTTTAACCTTTCTTTCTTGACCATGGAACGCTTGCCTTGATGTCCTAAGACTGGCTGGTACGTTTCCTCGAACCATGGCCGTCCCGACAATCCTTTCCAGGATTGGGGGCGTGACAAGTCTCCCCCACTTGTAATGGATTCGTCCTCGAAATCCGGTGATGATTGTACCTTGTCCCAAGACAAAATATTCCAACCAAACTTATTCTAGTCTTGATCAGAGAATAGAACAAGCTTGATTCAAAACCACCAAATGACCACTTCGATGTACCAGTCAAGTCCTCACGAACTTGTTCCAATCTTTAGGCTGCTTGTCCTACAACAAGTCCTAACAGATTGTTATGGTTCTTTTGTCCTTCATGGACAATAAGGTTCATGACCTCAGCCACAACGTAATGGATCATCCCCTTAACCGGACACAACCTTTTCAGGCTTGGCCACATTGCGATCTTAGTCCCTCCAGACTAAAAACGCCTCAGACTTGACTTCTGTCCTTCACTGGACTTTGTCATAATTTGATCCTGGTCCATTTACGGACGTGATCGTATTCCGGTCATGGTCCACTCAGGGACTCGACCGTTTCACCCCGACCATAGGTCCATCTCCGAATAGGTCGTGGCCTGATCCTCGTCCATTACTAGACTTGATCATTCTCAACCGTAGGTCAAACTCCGACTTGGTTGTACTGCGACCATGGTCCTCTCTCGGACATGGTCAACTTCGGCTCTGCCATCTCGGCCGGAGCCAAAGAAACGGACTCTAGGACAGCGGAACTGTCCCTGGTTCCAGTTCAATCATAAATGGATCGGACCTATCAGGGGGGACACCCTGTAGCGAACAGAACACATCTGGGAACTCGGACACCAACGAATCCTCAGAAAGGTCTTTCAGACAGACAGAACTGCCAGGCTCTGTAGTTGTAATTGTAGCCAAAAAGGACTGACAATCCTGTTCCAGCATCCGAATCGCTCGAACTGCTGAAACCACTACTTTCTCTTGAGCCGGACACAGACATTGGTACTGGATCGGATGAAGCCCAGTCTCCAATTGCACACGACCTTTATGGCAATCGAGAGTGGCCCGATACTTTCCCAACCAGTCCATACCTAGGATCATCGCGTGATTCTTTAGGTGGACACAGACAGATTCACAGGGAATACCTTTCCCTGAATTGACACTGGGATATTTAACATGAGACCTAATGAGTTCCTGGCTTGCCCTCCGGCCGCCCTCACTATCCCGAAATAATCACCAGCGTCCAGACAGAACAGACCCTTTCCGACCAGTCCCGGACTCACAAAACCTATGTGTAGCCTCTGCGTCGGAAAGTACGTGGGTTTTTACACCACCAATCATGAGGGTTCCTATCAGAGACCCCCATCAGAATCCCCTAGACAATTCTAGGTTCCAGACCAAGCATTACTACTTGAATGTAAAAAGATAAATTTAGAGATTGCCAGAGATCGAATCAAAAGATCCGAAAGCTCCGTCGTCTCGTGACAGTTCATACACCCTTGGTGTTGTGGTTGGTTTGCCTTGGGACGCCTTGCCTGTGTCTCCACGGCCCTTCCCCTGACTTCCTTGCAGCTTGGGACACTCCGATTGGAAATGTCCTTGCTGGCCACAATGGAAACAAGTCATCTGGCCGCTTCTACCAGACGGGTTCTGTCGAGGACAGTTCTGAACCCCATGGTCCATGCTGCCACAACGAACACAAGCCCCCTTGGCCTTCCAGCACTCACCGGTATGGTTCCGTCCACATTTGGAACACGCAGGTTGGCAACCAGAGGTCTTACCTCCTTCCACCTGGTCCCATTTTCTCTTTTTATCATTAGTCTTGCCCGATGGGCCAGACTGTGGCTTAGCCTTAAGCTTAGCTTCTTCAGCCAAGTTAGACTCCAACAAAGCCACCCGTTTCACTTCCAGTGGGTACCTAGATGAGTAGCATTTCGGTTTAATCACACATTTGGAAAATGTCCCATACCATTCTCCAAAGCGTCTTACTATTGCGAATGCTGACACCATTCACAACAGAAATTATAATATACCTCAATCCCCATCATACTAAGATACTTAACATCATGTTCTTCCAATGATTGGAACGAACACCCTGAGTTTCCTCAATTCTTTCTTTGGACGGATTCAGATTGGAATTGATTCATTCCATCCAACTAGATCTAAGGAAACCTACCTTGACCTATACCGAGTCCTAGCTGATCCATCTGATCACAAGTCGACTCGTGTACTGGTCATGTAGTGTCTCCTTTGAGTCAGATTTAACATTGCATATGCTTTACTTATTATGAACGGCCATCAAGGGATAACACTTAACTTCAGTAGAGTGCTGCACGTTTATTTCAACCTAAGCCACTCTCTGGTCCATGTTACTTCCCTTGTCCAGGTAATCCATAAACAAGTTTTGGCTAAGCCGGTTCATCTAAATACTAGATCGACCAACCTTTCTGTTATTAGGTTCTTGCCCTTGGAAAATGTATCTTGGCTAAGCCGGTTCATCTTAGAATTCGCTTATTCACAAGCATGATACCCTAGCTTACCTCAACTCTTTCTTGGCTCACCCCAACTAAGGTTTCATAGTCATCATAGTTTTGGAAATAATTTCGGTATGGAATGCATCATCATAGAGCGTTGTCCTAAACAGGATCAAGCATGCTCTGATACCAACTTGTAGACCCGATCCCGGCCGCCTAGGCCGCGGTCGATGCCTCACGTCGCTCGGTCCACTTCCTGGCCGAACCTCTTAATTTCTGCCCTTTATTTATAATATCGCCTAAAGGCGAGGGCTAACTTAGACCTTAGCTAAAGACTTACCTAGTCATTAATAGCCTAGATCCTTTCAACAGATACACAGCGGAATATTCTCTAGTTAACCATTGGTCTAAAACCAATCTAACACTTGTCTGGTCGAATCACCTTAGCCTTGGTCAGTTTACTCAACTACCAATTAGCTTAAAGGTCAATCCTAAACCCAAACCAAGCCATACGATTCTGAGGTTCCATTCCCCTAAACCATTCTATCTAGATCTACATAAGTAAATGCTAGATCATACCTTTGCCACATCTATGGAGCTTATTAGCTCATCGGTCCTCCATTGACTCGAATTGCTCTTGCTTAACAGCTGGACCATGATCACTCAATGATCTTACTTATGGTCCTTATCTTGACTCCTGCGTCAAACAGCTCCCCTAGGTACTTAGTCATTCAACCAACCATCCCCACAGACATAAGTAACCTTTGAGAAGTCTTTGAAAGGATAAGGGTTTGCATCTGGCCTTTCTCGGCTCATGCACAATCCAAAATCCTTTTGCCTTATAGGCAATAGTACCAAGTCCATCTTCTGGACTGACAAAGCTCATTAGATCCTAAGTCAATCAACCAACCATCCTCACATGACTTGGAACTGATGAGTCATCATCTGGCCTGACCGGCCTTGGGACTTAACCCAGACAACATATATGATTTGTTCATACCAACCGATGCATTCAGTAATCAGGTTAGGACCGACACCTTGAACCATCATTCAGAGGTCAGGTCGTCCATACTCAACCATGATCAGATCTTACACGGCCTTCCTTGAACAATCACACTTAGGCTCAGTATCTATGGTCTACGACACATAGTACTAGCCACACACTTCGTCATGACTCTTAGCCAATCTCGAAGCTATCAACACCAAGGTTGATATCTAGAAGCATCACATCAATACTCTTACTCCAGCATCGTGACTATCCATACTAGTGTTCGGCCATCGAACCATCGTCATGAAACATGATCCGACCACTAGACTTGATAAGCCATCGTCCACTTAGCATGTACTGATATAACTGGCTTCCATTGCCATCATGTGGGTCTACCCCCTACATAAGGCATATGGCGCCTATCCTACTCACCAACCCGAGGTTGATTGTAAGATATCCCACTTAGCCTTTGCGGCTAGAACCATCCAACCATAGCCGGATCGTCCATTGTCCCGTCTAACCGTCTGGTTAAGATCTAGGTGCGATCGGCAAGTTATAAGTCCGGCCCAAAGGCTCACGGTCCTTCTTACCTGATCCAACCCAAAGCCTGGATCTATACCACCGAGTAAGGCCCAAGCCCAAACCGGATTGCCTTGCAACCGATCAGACCTTGCGACACAACACTCCGGTTAAACTAACCGTCCGTCCGTTCGACTATGCAGCCGCGGACTGTCCACTTGGTTCGGCCTAAGCCTTGAACCAATGGCACCGTTTGGAACTCACACCCTTTGGGAACTAGTACCCTTTGGACACTCGTGCCTCTTGGCAACTCATGACCCTTGGCATCTCGCACCCATTCAGATGCTCCAACCGTTCGACCTAACCGTCCGTAGGGACTGTCTGGTCCGTACGTGTGTCCGGCCTATGGCCAAAGGACCACGCCTTAACCTACACAAGTCATGAACCATTGTGACTGTTCAGGGAAGGGTTGCAACCGTTCAGAACAGAACAGAACCGCCCCTATCCAATCGGATCACCTGAGGCCGGTTTAGACCATGCGCGCGCCTAACTCGTCGGTTATGGACCGCGACCGCATTACTCAACCAGAACCACGGTTATAACCAATCCCAACACATCAACAAGGCCACGCCAATGTACAGAAGGAGTAGAAGAAGAATTGGATGAAAAGAATGAGAAGAATAGGACACAATCCAAACGCCCATGGCTAGACCGGTTCGGACTGTCCGATTGTCTTAGCCGATGAGTTGGTGGTTACCCCACTGACCCTATCTGACTGAACCACGGCTTTGGAGTCCTTCTCCAGACCTTTCTCTATGCCTTGGGTATTCATAACCACACGGCCTCCTCTCTCCTAAACCATTCTCCTTGCCGGAGACACAAAACCACCACCCTTTTCCGGCCGATCTCTTGGCCGGGACTCTCTCTCTCTCTCTACGTTTTTCTCTGAGAATTTTACTCTGGAATTGGATAATGAATCAACAGGAGAGACCCCATATTTATAGAAAACGAGGGGTAAGTCTTGCCCCACGAACAGGCACGACTTGCTAGCGAATGGGCACCATCGGCCAAGGGTTGTCCCCTTTCGGCCACTTGCATCCTTTCGCCCTTTCTGATTGGGTTTGGGGTAGGTCATAAGCCCAACCCACGCCCCAAGACTCCTGGACTTAGCCCACGGCCTTGTCCAAGGACCCAACAGCCCGATGGCCTCATGGCCGGACCTCACAGCCCGCCACTGACCCGGACCCGGACCATCGGCGTAAAACCCGAACAGTCCATCAAGCTGAGATGAGCTGACTCCCAGCTGCCTCAGCTGAGTGAGCTAGTAGTCCAGCTAGTGGAGCTGACTTAGTAGGGACTGAGCTGGTGGGAACGCTTTCCTTGATGTCCTAAGACTGGTTTGCCTTGATGTCCTAAGACTGGCTGGTACGTTTCCTCGAACCATGGCCGTCCGGATTGGGGGAGTGACACCTACTGACGTCCTGTGTGTACTGAACAGACAGCCCACATGGGCCAAAATCACCCAAACCGTCCACGAGAAAGGCCAGCGTGCTGAGTCCAAGGACAAACGTGCTGATATGTGTACGGATGAACAGCCACGTACACCATGTGTGTGCTGCCGGACACACACGGACAGCCACGGACATCCTGTGTGTACTGACGGACACACACGGACGTCCTGTGTGTGCTGACGGACACCCACGGACGTCATGTGTGTGCTGATGGACACACACGGACAATACATGGACAACCACAGACGTCCTGTGCGTGCTGACGGACAGCCACGAACGTCCTGTGTGTGCTGGCGGACACCCATAGACGTCCTGTGTGTACTGAACAGACAGCCCAAGTGGGCCAAAATCACCCGCACAGTCCACGGGAAGGGTCAGCGTGCTGAGTCCAAGGACCAACGTGCTGATATGTGTACTGATGGACAGACACGACGTCCTGTGTGTGCTGACGGACACACACGAAAACACACGGACAGCCACATACGTCCGGTGTGCTGATGGACACACACGAACGTCCTGTGTGTGCGGACGGACACCCACAGACGTCTTTGTGTTGCTGACGGACACACACAGACACACACGGACAGCCACGACATCCTGTGTGTGCAAAACGAACAGCCAAGGACAGCTCGGATGTCCTGTGTGTGCTGGCGGACACCCACGGATGTCCTGGGTGTACTGAACAGACAGCCCACGTGGGCCAAAATCACCCAAACAGTCCACGGGAAGGGCCAGCGTGCTGAGTCCAAGGACCAACGTGCTGATATGTGTACTGATGGACAGCCACGGACGTCATGTGTGTGCTGACGGACACACACGGACAGCCACAGATGTCCTGTGTGTGCTGACGGACACACCAGACGTCCTATTTGTGCTGACGGACACCCACGGACGTCCTGTGTGCACTGAACAGACAGCCCACGTTGGCAAAAATCACCCGAACAGTCCACGGGAAGGGCCAGCGTGCTGAGTCCAAGGACCAGGGTGCTGATATGTGTACTGATGGACAGCCACGGACGTCCTGTGTGTGCCGACAGACGTCATATGTGTGCCGACGGACACACACGGACAGCCACAGACGTCATGGGTGTGCTGACGGACACACATGGACGTTCTGTGTGTGCTGACGAACACCCACAGAAATCCTGTGTATACTGAACCGACAGCCCACGTGGGCCAAAATCACCCAAACAGTCCACGGGAAGGGCCAGCGTGCTGAGTCCAAGGACCAGTGTGCTGATATGTGTACTGATGGACAGCCACGGATGTCTTGTGTGTACTGACGGACACACAAAAACACACACAGACACACATGGACAGCCACAGACGTCCTGTGTGTACTTAACAGACAGCCCACGTGGGGCAGCGTGCTTAGTCCAAGGACCAGCGTGCTGATATGTGTACTGATGGACAGCCACGGACGTTCTGTGTGTGCTGACGGACACACACAACACACACGGACAGCCACAGACGTCCTGTTTGTGCTGATGGACAGCCACGGACGTCCTTTGTGTGCTGGCTGACACCCACAGACGTCCTATGTGTACTGAACAGACAGCCCACGTGGGCCAAAATCACCCGAACAGTCCACGGGAAGGGCCAGCATTCTGAGTCCAAGGACCAGCATGCTGATATGTGTACAGATGGACAGCCACAGACGCCCTGTGTGTGCTGACGGACAGCCACAGACAGCCACAGACGTCCTGTGTGTTCTGGCGGACACCCACAGACGTCCTGTGTGTACTGAACAGACAGCCCACGTGGGCCAAAATCAACCAAACAGTCCACGGGGAGGGTCAGCGTGCTGAGTCGGAGGACCAACGTGCTGATATGTGTATTGATGGACAGCCACGTACGTCCTGTGTGTTCTGACGGACACACATGGACACACACGGACAGCCACGGACGTCCTGTGTGATATGGTCATCAGATCAGCAACTGAACCGGAGGTCAACCCAAAGCCCTACTCAACCAGCCAAGGCTTAAACCAGGACATACGTGCACTAATAATGCTATATCTTACAAACCAGGAGGGTTTAAATCACGAGGTTAATATTTATGGATTCTACACTCAAGAAGGAGTCCAGGCCAATTGGAATCGAGCCAAATATTGACAGAGCAAGAAGTTATGAATTTTACAAGTCAGAGGTTTTCCAGCCCGTCCATCTGCGAGTACCCGACTTTAGAAGGAGATTCCAGCCCAAGGAAGGAGCGGCCTGAACCAAAGCCATCATAGGATTCAAGAGGAATCTCTCAGCCTTCCAGAAAGCTCAATACCAGAAGATGGCCACGGAATTATGAAGTTATGATCCAATCTCCAAAACCTGACAAACCAGTTCTACACTTGCCTCAACTGGTAGCTAGCCGGTTTAATCAGCTTCAAACCAGACATTCGCGACCAGGAGAGCATTTCAACCAATCAGGAGACATCATACACGGCAAGAGAGTTCTACAAGTCCATACCTTGCACCAGCCAACATAGGATCAAAAGGATCCTCATTAACTCCAACTTGCCTTATTTGGAAGCTCTTGCATTCAAACTCCAACAGCTCTTTTCTTTGAGCTTATGCACGACATCAGAATCTTCCAAGCCATCCAGAAGATCCCAAGGAAGCTCTCTTATCCCCTTAAACCATCCAGGTTCAAGAAAGATCAGATTCTTTACTGGAGCCAAAATCCCACAAAAGGCTCCAACTGCTAGTTTTTGATTTCTTTCTTAGTTTGATTAGTTTCATTTTCAATTTGTTTTAGAACGTTAGGACCTTTGTCTCTGAGCATTATATAAGCTCCTAGACGTCCATTGTAAGAGAGATTCCCTTGTTGTTTATTGATTTCGTGAGACTAGTTTTGTTTGTGCAAATCAAACAAGCTCAGTACACAGTTGAGGAGTCAATCACTTCGATCCATCATTCCATCAGATTGAGAGATTCAATCAAACCTTCCTCCGCAAATCCACTTCAGTTCATCTTCTAATCAAGCTGAGAGTGATAAACATCCAGCAGCTTGATTCCGCCATATCTATCCCTTCTCTTTGTTTATTTATCTTGTTTATTATCATTAATCATCATCATCTCATTCGCTTTCATAATTGTTCTGTTTGCATTATAAAACTCTAAAACTCATAAAAACCGGTTCTCTTTGTTTCAGGTTTAAACTGTGTTCCACCATTCAACCAGCATGGGTTACACCCCCCCAACCCCCCCCGCCCCCCCCCCTGTGCCTACACATTTTGGTATCAGAGCTCAAGCTCCTGAATCAGGTCATTCTATCCTGGCATCATTCATTGCTTGCATTTATTTTTACATTATAAACCAAAAATCCATAAAAACTGTCTTCTTGTTTCAAGTTTTGTTTTTCTGTTCTTGCTGTACATCATTCCTATAAACCAGAAAAGAAAAAGAAAGAAGAAGTTTTTAGGTAGTTTGATCCACGAAAATTCAAAAAAAAATTAGTCATAGTGTTTGCATTCATTAGTTTCCATAAAAGAAAAACCATAAAACAAATCTGCATTTAAGTTGTTTCCATTTTTCTTTTGCATTGCATATCAAGTTTAAGAATCATCCTAGTTATTTTATTAGACCATTTTAGCTAAAGTATTTCGTGCATATTATATTGCTGCATTTAAAAAAAAAAAAATCAATCATCAATAAGTTTGAATCTTTTGTTCCATATTGATAGGTTATTGCATTTCTTAAACTTAAAACTCAAAAAGAAATATCATTGTGTAGTTTGTTTCTATATTTTATTCCATTTTATTGTTCATAAGCAACCCATACTGATTGATTTCATGCCTGCATCAAGAAAATTAAAGAAAAATCATTTTGCTTAATTGATTTCATTTCGGTTCACATCGGCATATTTCTCGGTTTAAGCTTTAATTAGTTTTGCATTCTTTCCATTGTATCTTACTTAACCATCACTCCCCATATCTTTCACTTGATCTTGAGAGTGTTTTCAGGAAGCCATGTAGGAGAAATCCAGAGCCAACTTCTCAAGGAAAACCACCTGTATGTGCTGACGGACACCCCTGACGTCTTGTGTGTGCTGACGGACACACACGGACACCACAGACATCCTGTGTGTGCTAACAGACAGCCACAGACAGCCACGATGTCCTGGTGTGTGCTGGCGGACACCCACGGACTCCTGTGTGTACTGAACAGACAGCCCACGTGGGCCAAAATCACCCAACAGTCCACAGGAAGGGGCTAGCGTGCTGAGTCCAAGGACCAACGTGCTGATATGTGCACTGATGGACAGCCACGACGTTCATGTGTGTGCTGACGGACACACGGACACACACGGACAGCCAGAGACATCCTGTGTGTGCTGACGGACACACCGGATGTCCTATTTGTACTGACGGACACCCACGGACGTCCTGTGTGTACTGAACACAGCCCACGTTGGCGAAAATCAACCGAACAGTCCAGGAAGGGCCAGTGTGCTGAGTCCAAGGACCAGCGTGCTGATATGTGTACTGATGGACAGCCACAGACGTCTGTGTGTGCCGAAGGACACACACGGACACACACAGACAGCCACGAGTCTTGTGTGTGCTGCGACGGACACCCACGGACGTTCTGTGTGGTGCTGACGGACACCCACGGATGTCCGGTGTGTGCTGACGGCACCCACGACGTCGTGGTGTGTACTGACCAAAGCCCCACGTGGGCAAAAATCACCCGAACAGTCCACGGAAGGGCCAGCGGCTGAGTCCAAGGACCAGCATGCTGATATGTGCACTGATGGACAGCCACGGACGTCCTGTGTGTCCTGGCGAACACACACGGACACACACAGACAGCCACAGACGTCATGTGTGTGCTGACGGACAGCCACAGACGTCCTGTGTATGCTGGCGGACACCCACGGACGTCCTGTGTGTACTGAACAGACAGCCCACGTGAGCCAAAATCACCCAACAGTCCACGGAATGGCCAGCGTGCGGAGGCCAAGGACTAGCGTGCTGATAGGTGTACTGATGGACAGCCACTGACGTTCTGTGTGTGCTGATGGACACACACGGACACACACGTACAGCCATGAACAGCCCACACAAGAACAAGGGACTTTCATGGGATTTATCAGGCCAAGGCCTTAAGATTGATGGATCCTTCCCTGTAATATCATAAAACAATCCATAGCACAACATATATGAAGAAACAGAGTAGATGAAGTCAGAGTAAGGAGTGGCCAATCGATCCAAACCGCCAGACTCACACGGCCATCATCTGCGGCCTTGTCCGGTTTATTCTTGGCCACACACTCACTTAGGAGTTCGGTCTACATGGGCGACTTCCTTCTCTTTCTCCTTTGCCTTCTCCTTGTCATGTCTGCCTCAAATCCATCCTCTTGATCACACGCCCAAACACCCAGAACACTCAAGAACAATCTCTTGGATCAAATCGGCCAATCCAAGGTTGTGTCTCTCTTTCTCTCTTGAATTTTCTCTGTTTTCTCTCTGTGTGAAAATGAGTAAAAATCGACAGAATGGGCAGAATCAGAGAGAGAGGACTGTAAGACCCGAACCCGGGGCCTCTCGACCTTATGGAGTCCGCAGGCTTACTTATTAATTTCTTTGCTTGTTTGATCCATTTTAAGTCTTTTATTTACTAAGTCATATTCGAATATGAGGTTCATAAACAAAGGAACAGATTGCACAGCGGAATAACAATGTATAAACTTTGTATTACTTAGAAACATGAGATTCAATACACAACTTCTTAACAGTCTCATAGACAATCACTAGTTCATCCCTAGCATCATCTAACCACACGTTACACAGCCTCTCACTGACCGAGCCTTCACGGCTCCTTTGCTGACCAGAACCATCCTTTGTTCCTGAAACCACAACCAGATAAGCATTAATCATAACCGAGAATAGAACGGATTGATTCCACAATGCTTGGCTTGGTTCCTAGAACTTAGATAAACCTCAGTCAAAATAATCATAAAACGTATGAACCTACCTACCGTATCCTAAGTCATTCAACCAACCACCCCTTGACTTAGAATCAGATAGATAGTCCAGAATAGATAAACAGAACACACGAACAGATCTGGATCGTCCCCAAAGACCAATCCGTCTAACCGGATAGAATCTAGGTGCGACCGGCCAATGGAGTCCGGCTCAATGGCCCAACGGACTCCCTTACCTGATCCGGCCTTAGGCCTGGATCCAATCGGCCGAGTAAGCCTCAAGCCTAATCCGGAAGGCTTAGCAACCGGTCAGACCTTGCGACTCTACCTTGGCTTAGACAAACCGTGACCTTGTCTTAACTAGACAAGCCATAGGCTGATCCATAAGGATCGGTCCTAACCTGTCCCGAAAGACACAGTTTGGAACATGCACCCTTTGCCATTCGTGCCTCTTGGACACTCATGACTCTTGACAACTCGTGCCCTTTGGGTCATTCCCAACCGTTCGTCCTAACCGCCCAGTCTTGGTGCGATCGGATCATCCGACTAACCGACCCGTGTCTAGGCTAGCGGTTTGGTTATGTTCGGCCAAAGCCTAGGGACGTGTCCCTTGGACTCAACCAACACAACCTTTCGTGTTTAACCAGAGAGAAGAGAAGAGAAACGAATTGAAACACATAAGGAGAGCCGGATGGGACTTAGGAACCGAGCAGAGCCGCGGTGCGGTCGCATGGACCGTCCGTTCGGTCTGATGGAGCCACGGCCCATCACATACCTTGAGAACCACGTCTGGGTTCTCCATGCTCTTCTCCTTGTCTTGATCTCCCATTCTTCACCGGAGTTAGCTCTCAAACGATCAGAGTCGCCGGAACACAACACCACCACAATCGGCCTTTCTTTTGGCCGGAACTCTCTCTTTCTCTCTTTCTTTCTCTCTACGTTTTTCTCTGAGTATTTTACTCTGGAATTGGATAATGAAATCGACCAGAGAGCCCCCATATTTATTGAAAATGAGGGGGTAAGTCTTGCCCCACGAACAGGCACGACTTGCTAGCGAATGGGCACCATCGGCCAAGGGTTGTCCCCTTTCGGCCACTTGCATCCCTTCGCCCTTTCTGATTGGGTTTGGGGTCGGTCACAAGCCCAACCCACGCCCCAGGCCTCCTGGACTTAGCCCACGGCCTTGTCCAAAGACCCAACAGCCCATCGCCTCATGGTCGGACCTCACAGCCCGCCACTGACCCGGACCCGGACCATCGGCCTAAAGCCCGGACAGTCCGTCTAGCTGAGATGATCTAACTCTCAGCTGCCTGAGCTGAGTGAGCTAGTAGTCCAGCTAGTGGAGCTGACTTAGTAAGGACTGAGCTGGTGTGAACTGAACCTAGCTTCATTGAGCTGGCCGAGCTACTCGTCCACTTCTTCCAGCTACCGTCTTACTCGTCCGTGGGTGTCCGTCAGCTTGTATAAGGTTAAGTCTAAGTTTCCTTATGTCCTTAACCTTCTTTCTCGACCATGGAACGCTTGCCCTGATGTCCTAAGACTGGCTTGCATGTTTCCTCGAACCATGGCCATCCCGACAATCCTATTCAGGATTGGGGGCGTGACAAGGACGACTTAAACTGTCCCCATCCGCCGGGGCGAACAGTTACCAAATCACATCCCTTCTTCACAAAACCGTCCCATAACCGCCCATTGGCGGTTTCTCCCCTTTTCTTCCTTTGACAAATCGATCACTGAGCCTCAGCTCACACTCTGGAAACTTGTCCACTCCCTGTCCCGAGCTTAAGACCAATTTGGTCGAACCGTCCTGCACCCGGACCATCGGCTTGCCCAGTAACCGTCCCGGACTCGTCCACACTGATCCGAACCATAACACACCGTCCAACTGGATTGAGCTGACCTCCAGCTGTTCCCAGCTGAGTGAGCTAGTCCACCAGCTCCTGTGAGCTGAACAGATCATGGTGAACTGAATACCAGCTGAACCGAGCTGATTGAACTCAAACCAACACTCGTCCAGCTGCCTAAACACTCACTCAACTCCTTTACCCTTGTTTCCATTGTATCCTGGTTAAGTCTCAGCTGACTGATGCTCTTAACCTTCTTTCAGGGCCATGATACGCTTGTCTCAAGGTCTAATGACCTGACTGGTGCATCTCCCCGCACCATGGCCCGTCCGGGCGATCCTATCTAGGATCGGGGACATGACAGTAAGGGCCAGCGTGCTGAGTCCAAGGACCAACGTGCAGATATGTGTACTGATGGAGAGCCAGGAACATCCTTTGTGTTCTGACGGACACAGACGGACACGCACAGACACACACGGACAGCCACAGACATCCTGTGTGTGCTGGCGGACACCCACAGACGTCCTGTGTGTACTGAACAGACAGCCCACGTGGCCAATATCAACCAAACAATCCAAGGGAAGGGTCAGTGTGCTGAGTCCAAGGACCAACATCCTGATATGTGTACTGATGGACAGCCACAGACGTCGTGTGTGTGCTGACGGACACACACGGAAACACACAGACAGCCACAGACGTCATGTGTGTGCTGACAGACACACACGAACGTCCTGTGCGTGCTGATGGACACCCACGAAAGTCCTGTGTGTACTGAACAGACAGCCCACGTGGGCCAAAATCACCCGAACATTCCACGGGAAGGGCCAGCATGCTGAGTGCAAGGACCAGCGTGCTGATATGTGTACTGATGGACAGCCACGGACGTCATGTGTGTGCTGACGGACACACACACGGACACACACGGACAGCCACAGATGTCTTGTGTGTGCTGACGGACAGCCACAGATAGCCACAGACGTCCTGTGTGTGCTGGCGGACACCCACGGACGTCCTGTGTGTACTGAACAAACAGTCCACGGGATTGGCCAGCGTGCTGAGTCCAAGGACCAGCATGCTGATATGTGTACTGATAGACAGCCACGAACGTCCTGTGTGGGCTGACAGACACACACGGACGTTCTGTGTGTGCTGACGGACACAACCAGACATCCTGTGTGTGCTGACGGACAGCCACTGACAGCCAAGGCCGTCCTGTGTGTGCTGGCGGACACCCACAGACACACACGGACACCCACGGACGTCCTGTGTGTGATGACAGACAGCCACGGACGTCCTGTGTGTGCTGGCGGTCACCCACGCATGTCATGTGTGTACTGAACAGACAGCCCACGTGGGCCAAAATCACCCAAACAGTCCACGGGACGGGCCAGCGTGCTGAGTCCAAGGACCAACGTGCTGATATGTGTACTGATGGACAGCCACGGACGTCCTGTGTGTGCTGACGGACACATACGGACACACACGGACAGCCACAGATGTCTTGTGTGTGCTGACGGACGTCCTGTGTGTGCTGGCGGACACCCACAGACGTCCTGTGTGTACTGAACAGACAGCCCACGTGGGCCAAAATCACCCAAACAGTCCACGGGAATGGCCAGCGTGCTGAGTCCAAGGACTAGCGTGCTGATATGTGTACTGATGGACAGCCACTGACGTTCTGTGTGTGCTGACGGGCACACACGGACACACACATACAGCCATGAACAGCCCACACAAGAACAAGGGACTTTCATGGGGATTCGATCAGGACAAGACCTTAAGATCGATGGATCCTTCCCTGTAATATCATAAAACAATCCATAGCACAACATATATGAAGAAACAGAGTAGAAGAAGTCAGAGTAAGGAGTGGCCAATTGATCCAAACCGGCCAGACTCACACGACCATCATCCGCGTCCTTGTCCGGTTACTCTTGGCCACACCTCTCGCCTTAGGAGTTCGGTCTACAGGGGCGACTGCCTTCTCTTTCTCCTTTGCCTTCTCCTTGTCTTTCTGCCTCAAATCCATCCTCTTGATCACACGCCCAAACACACCAGGAACACTCAAGAACAATCTCTTGGATCAAATCGGCCAATCCAAGGTTTGTGTCTCTCTTTCTCTCTTGAATTTTCTCTGTGTTTCTCTCTGTGTGAAAATGAGTAAAAATCGACCAGAATGGGCAGAAATCAGAGAGAGAGGACTGTAAGACCCGAACCCTGGCCTCTCGACCTTATGGAGTCCGCTGGCTTACTTATTAATTTCTTTGCTTGTTTGATCCATTTTAAGTCTTTTATTTACTAAGTCATATTCGAATATGAGGTTCATAAACAAAGGAACAGATTGCACAGCGGAATAACAATGTATAAACTTTGTATACTTAGAAACATGAGATTCAATACACAACTTCTTAACAGTCTCATAGACAATCACTAGTTCATCCCTAGCATCATCTAACCACACGTTACACAGCCTCTCACTGACCGAGCCTTCACGGCTCCTTTGCTTGACCAGAACCATCCTTAGTTCCTGAAACCACAACCAGATAAGCATTAATCATAACCGAGAATAGAACGGATTGATTCCACAATGCTTGGCTTGGTTCCAAGAACTTAGATAAACCTCAGTCAACATAATCATAAAACGTATGAACCTACCTACCGTATCCTAAGTCATTCAACCAACCACCCCTTGACTTAGAATCAGATAGATAGTCCAGAATAGATAAACAGAACACACGAACAGATCTGGATCGTCCCCAAAGACCAATCCGTCTAACCGGATAGAATCTAGGTGCGACCGGCCAATGGAGTCTGGCTCAATGGCCCAACGGACTCCCTTACCTGATCCGGCCTTAGGCCTGGATCCAATCGGCCGAGTAAGCCTCAAGCCTAATCCGGAAGGCTTGGCAACCGGTCAGACCTTGCGACTCTACCTTGGCTTATGTTGGGGGTCAAAAACGGTTACGACAAATTTAACATTCAAAACGTCCGAGGAAGAAAATAAGAATTTCTCCGAAGAGTATTTTTCGAAATAGACTCTTTCTTACGAAAAAGCTTTACGGAAGAAAGAATCGAGATGTCCGACGAAAGCTCGAAACAGGTCGCTACGTAGCGACCGAGCGATCGTCCCGAGCGATCGTCCCGCTGGTGGACACCCACGGATGTCCTGTGTGTACTGAACAGACAGCCCACGTGGGCCAAAATCACCCAAACAGTCCACGGGATGGGCCAGCGTGCTGAGTCCAAGGACCAGCATGCTGATATGTGTACTGATAGACAGCCACGGACGTCCTGTGTGGGCTGACAGACACACACGGACGTTCTGTGTGTGTTGACGAACACAACCGGACATCCTGTGTGTGCTGACGGACAGCCACTGACAGCCAAGGCTGTCCTGTGTGTGCTGGCGGACACCCACAGACACACACGGACACCCACGGACGTCCTGTGTGTGATGACAGACAGCCACGGACGTCCTGTTTGTGCTGGCGGTCACCCACGCATGTCATGTGTGTACTGAACAGACATCCCACGTGGGCCAAAATCACCCAAACAGTCCACGGGACGGGCCAGCGTGCTGAGTCCAAGGACCAACGTGCTGATATGTGTACTGATGGACAGCCACGTACGTTCTGTGTGTGCTGACGGACACAGACAGACACACACGGATACACATGGACAGCCACAGACGTCTTGTGTGTGCTGACGGACTTCCACGGACGTCCTGTTTGTGCTTGCGGACACCCACAAACGCCATGTGTGTACTGAACAGACTGCCCACATGGGCCATAATCACCGAAACAGTCCATAGGAAGGGCCAGCGTGCTGAGTCCAAGAACCAGCATGCTGATATGTGTACTGATGGACAGCCACGGACGTCCTGTGTGTGCTGACAGACACACACGGACACACATAGACAGCCACAGACGTCCTGTGTGTGCTGACAGACAGCCACGGACAGCCACAGACGTCCTGTGTGTGCTAGCGGACACCCACAGACGTCCTGTGTGTACTGAACAACCAGCCCACATGGGCCAAAATCACCCGAACAGTCCACTGGAAGGGTCAGCGTGCAGAGTCCAAGGACCAACGTGCTGATATGTGTACTGATGGACAGCCACGGAGGTCCTATGTGTGCTGACGGACACACACGGTCATACACGGACAGCCATGGACGTCCTATGTGTGCTGACGGACACCCACAGACGTCCTGTGTGTACTGAACAGACAGCCTACGTGGGCCAAAATCACCAGAACAGTCCACAGGAAGGGCCAGCATGCTGATATGTGTACTGATGGACAGCCACGGACGTCCTGTGTGTGCTAACGGACACACACGGACAGCCACAGACAGCCACAGACGTCCTGTGTGTGCTGAAGGACATCCACAGATGTTCTGTGTGTGCTGGCGGACACCCACGAACGTCCTGTGTGTACTGAACAGACAGCCCACGTGGGCCAAAATCACCCAAAGAGTCCACGGGGAGGGTCAGCGTGCTGAGTCCAAGGACCAACGTGCTAATATGTGTACTGATCGACAGCCACGGATGTCCTGTGTGTTCTGACGGACACACATGGACACACATGGACAGCCACGGACGTTCTGTGTGTGCTGATGGACACACATAGACGTTCTGTGTGTGCTGACGGACACACACAGACACACACGGATATCCACGGACGTCCTGTGTGTGCTGACGGACAGCCACGGACAGCCACAGACATCCTGTGTGTGCTGGCGGACACCCACGGACGTCCTGTGTGTACTGAACAGACAGCCCACGTGGACCAAAATCACCCAAACAATCCACAGGAAGGGCCAGCGTGCTGAGTTCAAGGACCAACGTGCTGATATGTGTACTGATGGACAGCCACGGACGTCCTGTGTGTGCTGACGGACACAGACGGACACACACGGACAGCCACACACGTCCTGTGTGTTCTGACGGACACACACGGACGTCCTGTGTGTGCTAAAGGACACCCACAGACATCTTGTGTGTTCTGACGGACACACAAGTACACACACGGGCACACACATACAGCCATGGACGTCCCGTGTGTGCGGACGGACAGCCACGGACAGCCACAGACGTCCTGTGTGTGCTGGCGGACACCCACTGACGTCCTGTGTGTACTGAACAGACTGCCCACGTGGGCCAAAATCACCCAAACTGTCCACGGGATGGGCCATCGTTCTGAGTCCAAGGACAAACGTGCTGATATGTGTACTGATGGACAGCCACGGACGTCCTGTGTGTGCTGATGGACACAGACGGACACGCACAGACACACACGTACAGCCACGGACGTCTTGTGTGTGCAGGCGGACACCCACGGACGTCCTGTGTGTATTGAACAGACTGCCCACGTGGGCCTAAATCACTCGAACATGCCACAGGAAGGGTCAGCGTGCTGAGTCCAAGGACCAACATGCTGATATGTGTACTGATGGACAGCCACAGACGTCCTGTTTGTGCTGTCGGACACACACGGACATACACAGACACACACGGACAGCCACAAAAGTCTTGTGTGTGCCGACGGACACACACGGACAGCCACAGACGTCTTGTGTGTGCTGACGGACACCCACGGACGTCCTGTGTGTGCTGACGGACACCCACGGACGTCCTGTGTGTACAGACCAGACAGCCCACGTGGGCAAAAATCACCCGAACAGTCCACGGGAAGGGCCAGCGTGCTGAGTCCAAGGACCAGCGTGCTGATATGTGCACTAATGGACAGCCACGGACGTCCTGTGTGTCCTGACGGACATACACGGACACACACAGACAGCCACGAACGTCATGTGTGTGCTGACGGACAGCCACAGACGTCCTGTGTGTGCTGGCGGACCCCCACGGACGTCCTGTGTGTACTGAACAGACAGCCCACGTGGGGCAAAATCACCCAAACAGTCCACGGGAATGGCCAGCGTGCTGATTCCAAGGACTAGCGTGCTGATATGTATACTGATGGACAGCCACTGACGTTTTGTGTGTGCTGACGGACACACACGTACAGCCACAGACGTCTTGTGTGTGCTGACGGACACACACGGACGTCCTGTGTGTACTGAACAGACAGCCCATGTGTGCCACAATTCACCCTCGGACAGCCAAAATCACCCTAGAAGCCAAAAATTCAAAAATTAATATTTTTGAAGAAATTTTTCTGAAAGGAAACATCAAAAATATGTCAACAAAGAGTTTAGGATGTCGAGTGTTGATCAAAAGTTGCTGTAGACATCCGTTTAAACCACGAAACCCCGAACTTTGTAGCATGCAAAAGACATGGTTAGAAGCAAAAGAAAAACATGAAAATTTACCAGAAAATAGCTTTAACTATTCTTATGAAGGATGCAAAAAATCAGATTCAAACTCCCGGAACACAACCAATGTCTACTGGTGACTGACTGAAAAAAAGTGTTTTGTCTATATAAGGGGTAGGCACTCTTCTGAGCCTACCCTCAGTACCCGAAGGGGTATGTAGTGTTGGACTGCTCGGTCCAACACTATCGATGGCTAGGTTAAGGTCGATGGCCGGATTGTCTCCAGTGAATTTTCCGGTAACTTTCCGGTAAATTTTTTGGCGGACCGTTTTGCCCATAACTTCAAATTTTCGCGCTTGTGTGGTCTTGGCCTGGTTTCATCCGTCTTCCAGTTGCTCTTTTAATTACATCTCAAGAGTGGTTGGAAAGATTGATGTTAGCGGGGCAAATGAATATTCGGCGTATGAGTGGTGATTGGATAGCTAGTGTTTGTAGGCTCTGTGCTCGCGCACCCAAATACAGACCAACTATCCTCCTTAGTTTCTTCACTAGCATAGTTTTATGCTTGTTGAACTGATCCGGGGCCTGTGTTGCGTACCTATCTGGAAGGAATTGTTAAGCTTTGCTTAAAATGTTGTTGCGGCATCTCCTTCAGTGGGGAAGTCGTGAACACATAAGCCGACACTTGTGATCCTTGCGTCTTTGCATAATTTATGCATTGTTCGCAAAGGTGAATAAACTGTTTGCTGAGATCTCGGTTGCGGAAATATTATGGCGGTGACTCGAAGAAATTCTGTCCCGCTAAGCACGTTTGTCTCCGGACAAAAGATGACGGTCAAGTCTTCGTCTGTTCCCAGTTTCCATGTGTCTGCGGGAATATGACGTGGTCTTGCCCTGATTTATGAATGCTACCTGGTTGATCGTGCCAGTAGTCATATGCTTGTCTCAAAGATTAAGCCATGCATGTGTAAGTATGAACGAATTCATATTGTGAAACTGTGTATGGCTCATTAAATCAGTTATAGTTTGTTTGATTGTAACTACTACTCGGATAACTGTAGTGATTCTAGAGCTAATACGTCCCCGACTTCTGGAAGGGATGCATTTATTAGATAAGAGGTCGAGGTGGGCTCTGCCCGTTGCTCTGATGATTCATGATAACTCAACGGATCGCATGGCCTTAGTTCTGGCGACGCATCATTCAAATTTCTGCCCTATCAACTTTCGATGGTAGGATAGTGGCCTACCACGGTGGTAACGGGTGACAGAGAATTAGGGTTTGATTCCGGAGAGGGAGCCTGAGAAACGGCTACCACATCCAAGGAAGGCAGCAGGCGCACAAATTAGCCAATCCTGACATGGGGAGGTAGTGACAATAAATAACAATACCGGGCTCTTTAAGTCTGGTAATTGGAATGAGTACAATCTAAATCCCTTAACGAGGATCCAATGGAGGGCAAGTATGGTGCCAGAAGCTGCGGTAATTCCAGCTCCAATAGCGTATATTTAAGTTGTTACAGTTAAAAAGCTCGTACTTGAACCTTGGGATGGGTCGCCCGTTCCACCTTCGGTGAGCACCGGTTGTAAGACCCGATCCCGGCCGCCTAGGCCGCGGTCGATGCCTCACGTCGCTCGGTCCACTTCCTGGCCGAACCTCTTAATTTCTGCCCTTTATTTATAATATCGCCTACAGGCGAGGGCTAACTTAGACCTGAGCTAAAGACTTACCTAGTGATTAATAGCCTAGATCCTTTCAACAGATACGCAGCGGAATATTCTCTAGTTAACCATTGGTCTAAAACCAATCTAACACTTGTCTGGTCGAATCACCTTAGCCTTGGTCAGTTAACTCAACTACCAATTAGCTTAAAGGTCAATCCTAAACCCAAACCAAGCCATACGATTCTGAGGTTCCATTCCCCTAAACCATTCTATCTAGATCTACATAAGTAAATGCTAGATCATACCTTTGCCACATCTATGGAGCTTATTAGCTCATCGGTCCTCCATTGACTCGAATTGCTCTTGCTTAACAGCTGGACCATGATCACTCAATGATCTTACTTATGGTCCTTATCTTGACTCCTGCGTCAAACAGCTCCCCTAGGTACTTAGTCATTCAACCAACCATCCCCACAGACATAAGTAACCTTTGAGAAGTCTTTGAAAGGATAAGGGTTTGCATCTGGCCTTTCTCGGCTCATGCACAATCCAAAATCCTTTTGCCTTATAGGCAATAGTACCAAGTCCATCTTCTGGACTGACAAAGCTCATTAGATCCTAAGTCAATCAACCAACTATCCTCACATGACTTGTCACTGATGAGTCATCATCTGGCCTGACCGGCCTTGGAACTTAACCCAGAAAACATATATGATTTGTTCATACCAACCGATGCATTCAGTAATCAGGTTAGGACCGACACCTTGAACCATCATTCAGAGGTCAGGTCGTCCATACTCAACCATGATCAGATCTTACACGGCCTTCCTTGAACAATCACACTTAGGCTCAGTATCTATGGTCTACGACACATAGTACTAGCCATACACTTTGTCATGACTCTTAGCCAATCTCGAAGCTATCAACACCAAGGTTGATATCTAGAAGCATCACATCAATACTCTTACTCCAGCATCGTGACTATCCATACTAGTGTTCGGCCATCGAACCATCGTCATGAAACATGATCCGACCACTAGACTTGATAAGCCATCGTCCACTTAGCATGTACTGATATAACTGGCTTTCCATTGCCATCATGTGGGTCTACCCCCTACATAAGGCATATGGCGCCTATCCTACTCACCAACCCGAGGTTGATTGTAAGATATCCCACTTAGCCTTTGCGGCTAGAACCATCCAACCATAGCCGGATCGTCCATTGTCCCGTCTAACCGTCTGGTTAAGATCTAGGTGCGATCGGCAAGTTATAAGTCCGGCCCAAAGGCTCACGGTCCTTCTTACCTGATCCAACCCAAAGCCTGGATCTATACCACCGAGTAAGGGCCAATCCCAAACCGGATTGCCTTGCAACCGATCAGACCTTGCGACACAACACTCCGGTTAAACTAACCGTCCGTCCGTTCGACTATGCAGCCGCGGACTGTCCACTTGGTTCGGCCTAAGCCTTGAACCAATGGCACCGTTTGGAACTCAAACCCTTTGGGAACTAGTACCCTTTGGACACTCGTGCCTCTTGGCAACTCATGACCCTTGGCATCTCGCACCCATTCAGATGCTCCAACCGTTCGACCTAACCGTCCGTAGGGACTGTCTGGTCCGTACGTGTGTCCGGCCTATGGCCAAAGGACCACAACTTAACCTACACAAGTCATGAACCATTGTGACTGTTCAGGGAAGGGTTTCAACCGTTCAGAACAGAACAGAACCGCCCCTATCCAATCGGATCATCTGAGGCCGGTTTAGACCATGCGCACGCCTAACTCGTTGGTTATGGACCGCGACCGCATTACTCAACCAGAACCACGGTTATAACCAATTCCAACACATCAACAAGGCCACGCCAATGTACAGAAGGAGTAGAAGAAGAATTGGATGAAAAGAATGAGAAGAATAGGGCACAATCCAAACGCCCATGGCTATACCGGTTCGGACTGTCCGATTGTCTTAGCCGATGAGTTGGTGGTTACCCCACTGACCCTATCTGACTGAACCACGGCTTTGGAGTCCTTCTCCAGACCTTTCTCTATGCCTTGGGTATTCATAACCACACGGCCTCCTCTCTCCTAAACCATTCTCCTTGCCGGAGACACAAAACCACCACGACCGGCCCTTTTCCGGCCGATCTCTTGGCCGGGACTCTCCCTCTCTCTCTACGTTTTTCTCTGAGAATTTTACTCTGGAATTGGATAATGAAATCAACAGGAGAGACCCCATATTTATAGAAAACGAGGGGGTAAGTCTTGCCCCACGAACAGGCACGACTTGCTAGCGAATGGGCACCATCGGCCAAGGGTTGTCCCCTTTCGGCCACTTGCATCCTTTCGCCCTTTCTGATTGGGTTTGGGGTAGGTCATAAGCCCAACCCACGCCCCAAGACTCCTGGACTTAGCCCACGGCCTTGTCCAAGGACCCAACAGCCCAATGGCCTCATGGCCGGACCTCACAGCCCGCCACTGACCCGGACCCGGACCATCGGCCTAAAACCCGAACAGTCCGTCTAGCTGAGATGAGCTGACTCCCAGCTGCCTCAGCTGAGTGAGCTAGTAGTCCAGCTAGTGGAGCTGACTTAGTAGTGGCTGAGCTGGAGTGAACTCAACCTAGCTTCGTTAAGCTGGTCGAGCTACTTCTCTATCTCGTCCAGCTACCGTCTTACTTGTCTTAGCCGTCTCTTTGCTCTTATAAGGTTAAGTCTAAGTTTCCTTATGTCTTTAACCTTCTTTCTTGACCATGGAACGCTTGCCTTGATGTCCTAAGACTGGCTGGTACGTTTCCTCGAACCATGGCCGTCCCGACAATCCTTTCCAGGATTGGGGGCGTGACACCGGTCGGCTTGGCTCTTCTGTCGGCGGTATGCTCCTGGTCTTAACTGGCCGGGTCGTGCCTCCGGTGCTGTTACTTTGAAGAAATCAGAGTGCTCAAAGCAAGCCTACGCTCTGTATACATTAGCATGGGATAACATCATAGGATTTTGATCCTATTGTGTTGGCCTTCGGGATCGGAGTAATGATTAACAAGGACAGTCGGTGTAATAACCCTGACCTTAGAGGACAAGTCAACGCAAAGTCAACGACGTGGAATCATCCAGCAACCAAAGTGGAAAGGTGTATGAAGATGTTTATGGAAGTTCGATCGAGGAGTTTTGAAGAACGATCGAGCAGAAGTAAAAATGGTTCGAAGAGTTAGAAACTAAGCTACGGAATGGTGATGGTCGAACATGGAGGATTTCCAAAGTCAGCAACTCAAGTAAGACTTAATCTCAATCATCAAGTTGAGATAGGAGAAGACATTTGGTCGAGTCAGAATCAAGTTTGTTCGAGAGCGTAAGGAAGCAGTCGAAAAGCAGTACCGGAGATAGTCTACATCAGAGGTTCGGTAGCAGCATGAAGACAAAGGCGATCAACATAAATCAAGGAGTTAAGGAGTCAACCTAGAAACCTTATTTAAGGTATTTGAAGACATATTAGAGAGTCTAGCCAAGACATAACCAAGATGATCCGGAGAAAAACAGTTTTGGTCGATATGGTCAAAATGAGCTGGAGGAGAGCTAAGGAAGCCAAATGAAGATGTGCAAAGATGAGAAAGGAGTTCAAAGGGATGTTTTACACATTTCATCAGGTTTTGAAAGTGGTCAACTCAGAAGTGAAAGTCAACCAAAGTCAAAGGAGAGAGAAAGTGCCTTATTGGTCCATTTACCACTTCCGAGCAACCAATAGGAGCATGCCACGTGTAGGAGACAAAATTCCTTCAAACCTGGACAAGGTGTGGAATAAATCAAGGGATTTTGAGTGAAGAAATCATGGGCAAAAGACATCTAGAGAGCAAGGAATCATGAAGACACATTTTATACCCGAAATGGGCTATAAATGGCAAAGAAGACATGGACTGGAGAAATGGGTTTCTACCTCAAAACCTCGACATATAAGGTTCATTTAGGACCCAAATGAAGTAATGGAGCAGGCTGGAGCAATCATTTGAAGCCTGTAGTAAGTGGAGCAGTCCATTAACCAAAAGTGGTAAAAAAGCCCTTCATGAAGAAAATTAATTTGGAGTGGAATCACGTCAGGCACGAAGGAGAGCATGCATTGGTCAATTCAGTACCTCATGGAGTCTACAGGAATAATGGGGAACAAACCTAAGGAGTAGGTTTACCATGTGTTTTGCAAATAGGTCATTTAAGCCTTAAAAATGGGTTATGTGGCAAAGTAACTTGCCGATCAAGTTTGGAGCTGAGATTTGGTACACTTGAACTTCAAGGTAAAGTACGTGACCTTCCAGAAGCTCAGAAGAAAAAAGAGTAGATTAAGTGTATTTACCCACATGCATGAATTTCGGGTTTAAATTGGTGACAAGTGTGTGAACATGTGTCAGGTGCTCCCATCCCTCCCTTTGGCTATAAATAGAACCCTTAGGATGTGTTTTTGAAGTTTAGAAACCCCTGAACTTTCTCTCTCAGTCGATCTTATGGTTTGTTCTAGAGAGAGAAAATGGCTTAAAACCGATAAAATTTTTGAGTGTGTGAGGTGAGTGTGAAAGGCTTTTGCGTGGCTTGATCCTTGCTCTAGGATCAGTTGTGAGTGCTAGGAGTGGTGGTAAGACCTTAGTTGACCGTTTGTAGGTTCCCTTTCCCTCTTAGCCTTTAGCCTCTCTTTGATCGGTTTTAGTGTTAACCTTAGGTCTTTTGCTTTTGGAGCTGTTGTGCGGTTTGTGAAGTCTTAGGTGGGTTTCCCTGGTTGTGTTGTGTGTTCTAACCGTGTGTGTGTGCAGGTGGAGGAGCAAGAAACGTTTTAGTTCTTGTGATTGAACCACATTTGTGGCCATGATTGTTTGTGTGTGTGTGTGTGGGAGATTGGTAGTCCCCATACTTGAGTGTTTACTTTCTTGCATGCATTAGTTGTATTTGTGCATTGCATGTCTTGTGGTGGTGAACATATTCATCTAGGGGTGATGATATGTTAGACATGCATTGTGTTGTTAGGTCGTTAGTTGCATGCATGCATTCGTTTGATTAGTTGTAGCTTGTGAGTTGTTGTTGTGAAGCATGAAGATTTGAGTGTAACTCTCTCATGTAGTTCATATGCTCATGCATTGTAGTGTAGTTTGGGGTTGCAAAGAGATTTGAGTGAGACTCTCTCTTTTGCCGGGTAGTTGTAGTGTGTCGCTCGCTTTAGTTGTTTTAGGTTGAGTCTAGGCTTAGGGTTGTATTGAGGTTTGTGGCTTTGCCCCCTCATGCTAGTGTGTTTGTGTTTTGTCTAGGCTAGGGTGAGTGTGAGATGTGTTGTGCATTTAGTTTAGTTGTGCGTGGAGGTTAGAGGTGGAGCTCCCTCACGCTTGATTATTGTTTTGATTTGTTGTGTTGCATCTAGACTAAAGTGCATGGCTGTCTTGGAGTTAGATTGGGAGACACCCAATTCTCCAGTGGTGGAGTGACCTTCTCTCCATGGCTTGTCACGTGAAGTGGGTCGCGCCCATGGACAAGCGCTGCATGACGATGTGGCCCGAGTTAGATTGGGAGATGCCCAATTCTCGGAGATGATTTTTCCGATCATGTGACTTATGTGTTTGTGGTCGGGAGTGTTCAGTTGGGAGATTTAGGGCTCTGTGTTGTGAGGAATCACGGGATGTGTTGCGTGTGGCGCCATCCTTTGAGTGTTTTGCTTTGTAGTGTTTGAGTCTAGGATTGAGTCTAGATCGAGTCTTAGTTTTGTAGTTAAGTCTCGGTGGGAGACTTGGGTGTAGAATAGTTGCATTGCATTCATGTTTAAGTTTTTGCATTGCATTGATGTTTAAATTCTCGCATTGCATATTTAATTTCTGTTGTTGTTATTGCATTGCTTGGTTGTGTTGCTCTTGTTGTTTGAGCATGGGCTGAAGGGGGTAGTTGTTGTTTTGTTTTGGGAACTCACTGAGTGATTTCGATTACTCATTCCCTCTTCTACTATGCAGGTAACCTTAGGGGATTGGGCGTTTGCGGGGTGTGGAGGACGAGGCCAGTCGTAGATTTCCGTTGTTGTTTGCAAGGCGCAAGATGTTGATGTTTTCACTCGTTTTGTTTTTCATGGGTACCCGTTGACTCGTTTGTTTTATTTTCTGCTGCGTTTATCTTTAAGGACTTTAGTCGAGTTCCCGACTTTGTAAAATAAATAAAATTATGTTTGTTTTAATAAAATCCCCGTGGAACGCTGATATTTGAGTTTAGTCCGAACTTAACACAACTCTTGACCGAGGTACGGGTTGGCAAGCCTTAGGCCGAGGTTGAGAGGGACGGTACAGTGGTCGGACTGGTCGAGACTTTGAATTTGTTTTGAAGTCTTAACTGGTACGACTGCGGTACTGTCAACCCTTGTAACGCTTCCGGGACGTTCCGGGTTGGTCCAGCCTAGGACGGCCCGGGGGTGTTACAGTCGGGGGCATTCGTATTTCATAGTCAGAGGTGAAATTCTTGGATTTATGAAAGATGAACAACTGCGAAAGCATTTGCCAAGGATGTTTTCATTAATCAAGAACGAAAGTTGGGGGCTCGAAGACGATCAGATACCGTCCTAGTCTTAACCATAAACGATGCCGACCAGGGATCAGCGGATGTTGCTTTTTAGGACTCCGCTGGCACCTTATGAGAAATAAAAGTTTTTGGGTTCCGGGGGGAGTATGGTCGCAAGGCTGAAACTTAAAGGAATTGACGGAAGGGCACCATCAGGAGTGGAGCCTGCGGCTTAATTTGACTCAACACGGGGAAACTTACCAGGTCCAAACATAGTAAGGATTGACAGACTGAGAGCTCTTTATTGATTCTATGGGTGGTGGTGCATGGCTGTTCTTAGCTGGTGGAGCGATTTGTCTGGTTAATTCCGGTAACGAACGAGATCTCAGCCTGCTAACTAGCTACGTGGAGGCATCCCTTCACGGTCGGCTTCCTAGAGGGACTATGGCCGTTTAGGCCAAGGAAGTTTGAGGCAATAACAGGTCTGTGATGCCCTTAGATGTTCTGGGCCGCACGCGTGCTACACTGATATAATCCACGAGTTCACACCTTGACCCACAGGCCCGGGTAATCTTTGAAATTTCATCGTGATGGGGATAGATCATTGCAATTGTTGGTCTTCAACGAGGAATTCCTAGTAAGCGCGAGTCATCAGCTCCCATTAACTACGTCCCTGCCCTTTGTACACACCGCCCGTCGCTCCTACCAATTGAATGATCCGGTGAAGTGTTCGGATCGCGGCGACGTGGGTGGTGTAACACCCCGATCCGGCCGACAAGGCCGTGGTCGAAGCCTTACATCACTCGGTCCACTTCCTGGCCGAACCTCTTAATTTTTGCCCTTTATTTATAATATCGCCTAAAGGCGAGGGCTAACTTAAACCTTAGATAAAGACTTCCCTAGTCATTAATAGCTTAGATCCTTTCAACAGATACGCAGCGGATTATTCTCTAGTTAACCATTGGTCTAAAACCAATCTAACACTTGTCTGGTCGAATCACCTTAGCCTTGGTCAGTTTACTCAACTAGCAATTAGCTTAAAGGTCAATCCTAAACCCAAACCAAGCCATACGATTCTGAGGTTCCATTCCCCTAAACCATTCTATCTAGATCTACATAAGTAAATGCTAGATCATACCTTTGCCACATCTATGGAGCTTATTAGCTCATCGATCCTCCATTGACTCAAATTGCTCTTGCTTGACAGCTGAACCCCGATCACTTAATGATCTTACTTAAGGTCCTTATCGTGACTCATGCATCAAACAACTCCCCTAGGTACTTAGTCATTCAACCAACCATCCCCACAGACATAAGTAACCTTTGAGAAGTCTTTGAAAGGATAAGGGTTTGCATCTGGCCTTTCTCGGCTCATGCACAATCCGAAATCCTTTTGCCTTATAGGCAATAGTACCAAGTCCATCTTCTGGACTGACAAAGCTCATTAGATCCTAAGTCAATCAACCAACCATCCTCACATGACTTGGAACTGATGAGTCATCATCTGGCCTGACCGGCCTTGGGACTTAACCCAGACAACATATATGATTTGTTCATACCAACCGATGCATTCATTAATCAGGTTAGGACCGACACCTTAAACCATCATTCAGAGGTAAGGTCGTCGATACTCAACCATGATCAGATCTTACACGGCCTTCCTTGAACAATCAAACTTAGGCTCAGTATCTATGGTCTATGACACATAGTACTAGCCACACACTTCGTCATGACTCTTAGCCAATCTCGAAGCTATTAACACCAAGGTTGATATCTAGAAGCATCACATCAATACTCTTACTCCAGCAACGTGACTATCCATACTAGTGTTCGGCCATCAAACCATCGTCATGAAACATGATACGACCACTAGACTTGATAAGCCATCGTCCACTTAGCATGTACTGATATAACCGGCCTTCCATTGCCATCATGTGGGTCTACGCCCTACATGAGGCATATGGCGCCTATCCTACTTACCAACCCAAGGTTGATCGTAAGATATCCCACTTAGCCTTTGCGGCCAGAACCATCCATCCATTGACCATGGATTATGGTTCATACATCAATCATGTTGTATGGATTGCCCTATCCTTAAGGCCTTCGCTATTTCCTTACAATCATGTATTGACCTGTAGGACAACCTATTGCCATCATGTGGGTCCACGCCCAACATAATGCATGTGGTGTCCTTGTGACCATCGAACCACTCGTACCCTTTTCGGTCCCGTTCTGTTCGTACCCTTTCAGTTCCGACCCGTTTGTACCCTTTCGGTCACGAACCGTTCACATCCGATGGATCACGACACGTTCGTACCTCTTGGATCACGACACTTTCGTACCTCTTGGATCACAACACGTTCGTAACTCTTGGATCACGACATGATCGCAGATCTTGGATCACGATACATTGCATCCTTGGGATCACGATGCACCCTTTGGTCATTGGTACCCTTTGGTCCTCGTACCCTTTGATACTTGCAACCCTTGGTATCTCGTACCTTTTGGTTACTTGCATCCTTTGGTATCTCACAACCTTGGTAACTCATGACCCTTGGCAACACGTAACCTTTGGCGACTAGTACCCTTTTGATCCAACCTATCCGCTATGGTTAGCAATCAACGTAACCAACCATGACCCAGGGTCTATAACGTGGTAATATGGTTAACTATCACGTTCCATATATATATATATATCATATAGACATAATAATATAAAGAGACAGAGATAGAACCACTCACAGCCGCTATAGCCCTTACTGATCGGTCAGTCCGTCTCTCGGCTAACCACCCTTGGACCCTTGGTCCTTGGCGCCTATTTCCCTCCAGGAATAGGTCTTCCTATTGGCCTTAGTGACTTATAAAATCCACGGCCATACTCACCATGAACCGGATCGTGCCCTTATGGCTTTGATCCCGGATTATGCCCTTCTGGCTTGGATCCTCGTTTCTCATTGGGGGATCCTTTTGTTTAGGACGTATGTCCTTTGTCTCAGACTGAATGAGAATGAATTCATAATCCCTGGACGTCCTCCCCTTTATGTAGAGAACCAAAGGTCATGTGCGAAGAGTCACATCCCTTCGAAGCATCCTTTTGGGACAGATCTTGGCCATCGATTACAATCAACGGTCCAGATCGTACCTGTTCAGAAATAGAAGGTTTCAGACCTTATAGGCACGTCCAACCCAAGCCAAGACCTGGTACCCAAGCCCACGGCCTGCCCACAAGAGCCCAACGACTCATGGACTACATGGCCGGACCTCATGGCCCGCCACTGACCCGGACCCGGACCATCGGCCCAAAACTCGAACAGTCCGTCGAGCTGAGATGAGCTGACTCCCAGCTGCCTCAGCTGAGTGAGATAGTAGTCCAGCTAGTTGAGCTGATTTAACTTGGAACGAGCTAGGCTGAGCTTGACCGAGCTACGTCTAGCTGATCGAGCTTCTCGTAAGCATCGCCCAGCTTCTGTACAACTTATCCTAGCTGACTTCTTTCTCTTATAAGGTTAAGTCTCAGCATCCTCACGTCCTTAACCTTCTATCTTGGCCATGGAACGCTAGCCTTAAGGTCTTAAGACCGGCTGGTACGTTTCCCTCGAACCATGGCCGTCCCGACAATCCTATCCAGGATTGGGGGCGTGATAAGTCTCCACCACTTGAAATGGATTCGTCCTCGAATCCGGTGATGATTATACCTTGTCTTAAGACAAAATATTCCAACCGAACTTATTCTAGTCTTGATAAGGGAATAGAACAAGCCTGATTCAGAACAACAAAAACCACTTCGATGATCAAATTCCTTTGACCATCGTTGTACAAGTCTCCCTTACTTGATAAGGATTTAACCACAAACAATCCTATCAAGGGGTCCTTCTGGTTTTGCTTATGGCACCCTTACTGGTGTACTTCGACCACAGTGGAGGGTCCATCAAGCATTCATTCAAGTGATACTTGTAATTCCATCCAAAGACATTCCTTGTGTCACTAGACGAACTCTCCAGGTTGCGGTCCTAGTATCCAACAAGTCTATGTCTTTCTTTTGAATATCATCTTCTTCAGATTTTATTCTATCTCTGATCATAGTCCACGACTAGATCATAACAAGTCCCTAGGAACTTGCTGCATACTCGAGCCTTAGTAGATTTGGCCAATCCCCACGCCACTCGATGTACCAGTCAAGTCCTCATGAACTCGTTCCAATCTTTAGGCTGCTCGTCCTACAACGACTCCTAACAGATTGTTATGGTTCTTTTGTCCTTTATGGACAATAAGGTTCATGACCTCAGCCACAACGTACTGGATCATCCCCTTAACCAGCCACAACCTTTTCAGGCTTCGCCACATTGCGATCTTAGTCCCTCCAGACTAAAAACGCCTCAGACTTGACCTCTGTCCTTCACTGGACTTTGTCATAATTCGATCCTGGTCCATTTACGGACGTGATCGTATTCCGGTCCTGGTCCACTCAGGGACTCGACCATTTCACCCCGACCATAGGTCCATCTCCGAATAGGTCGTGGCCTGATCCTCATCCCTTACTGGACTTGATCATTCTCTTCTCAACCTTAGGTCAATCTCCGACTTGGTTGTACTGTGACCATGGTCCTCTCTCGGACGTGGTCGACTTCAGCTCGGCCATCTCGGCAGGAGCCATCAGAAACAGACTCTAGGACAGCGGAGCTGCCCCTGGTTCCAGTTCAATCATTAATGGATCCGACCTATCAGGGGGGACACCCTGTAGCGAGCGGAACACATCTGGGAACTTAGACACCAACGGATCCTCAGACAGATCTTTCAGATCAACAGAATTTGCCGCGCTCCATAGTGGTAATTGTGGTCAAAAATACTTCTCAATCCCGTCTAAGTATCCGATCCACACGGAATGCTGACACCACTACTTTCCTTAAAGCCGGACTCAGACATTGGATCTCGATACCAACGAGATCCCAGACAGATCAACAGAATTGCCGTGCTCCATAGTTGTAGTTGTGGTAAAAAAATACTTCACAACCCTGTCTAAGCATCCGATTCACTTGGACTGCTGACACCCCTTCTTTCCTTAGAGCCGGACTCAGACTCAGACTTTGGTACTGGATCGGGTGAGGTCCAGTCTCCAATTGCACACAAACTTGGTGGCAATCGAGAGTGGCCCGATACTTTCCCAAACAGATTCATGCATAGGATCATCTCATGATTCTGTAGGCGCGTGGATATTTTTCTCAATCAGATCTACAGGCAGATTTCTCTACTGGATCATCACCGGGATATTTTTCCTGAGCCCTAGTGAATGCATTATTTGCCCATCGGCTGCCCTCACTAGTCTCGAATCATCCCAGAGCTCAGACAGAACAGACTCTTTCCGACCAGTCCCGGACTCACAAAACTATGTGTAGCCTTTGTGTCGAAAAGTATGTGTGTTTCCACACCACAAATCCACTTGTGGAAAATATCTCAGTTCATGACCACACCACAAAGAACGTCCCATAACATCCCTCATGACGTCGCCTATCACTTAATACTTCCACTACCATTAGGTACCTAGATGAGTAGGATTTCGGTTCGATCACATATTTGGAAAACTTCCCATACCATTCTCCAAAGCGTCTTACTATTGCAAATGCTCACACCATTCACAACAGCAATTATAATATACTATAATCCCCATCATACTATGATACTTAACATCATGTTCTTCCAAAGATTGGAACGAATACCCTGAGTTTCCTCATTCTTTCTTTGGACGGATTCAGATTGGAATTGATTCATTCCATCTGACTCGTTAAATGGAAACCTACCTTGACTTATACCGAGTCCTAACTGATCCATCTGATCAGAAGTCCACTCGTGTACTGGTCATGTAGTGTCTCCCTTGAGTCAGATTTTAATATTGCATATGCTTTACTTATTATGAACGACCATCAAGGGATAACACTTTACTTCAGTAGAATGCTGCACGTTTATTTCAACCCAAGCCACTCTCTGGTCCATGTTACTTCCCTTTTTCAGGACATCCATAAACAAGTCTTGCATTGATTCCATCCCTTCCAACCCGTCTAGTACTTCTAAATACTAGATCGACCAACCTTTCTGTTTTTAGGTTCTTGCCCTTGGAAAACGTATCTTGGCTAAGCCGGTTCATCTTAGAATTCCCACATTCACAAGCATGATACCCTAGCTTTCCTCAACTCTTTCTTGGCTCACCCAAACTAAGGTTTCATAGTCATCATAGTTTTGGAAATAATTTCGGTATGAAACTCATAATCTTAGAGCGTTTTCCTAAACAGGATCAAGCATGCTCTGATACCAACTTGTAATACCCCGATCCGGCCGACAAGGCCGTGGTCGAAGCCTTACATCGCTCGGTCCACTTCCTGGCCGAACCTCTTAATTTTTGCCCTTTATTTATAATATCGCCTAAAGGCGAGGGCTAACTTAAACCTTATCTAAAGACTTCCTAGTCATTAATAGCTTAGATCCTTTCAACAGATACGCAGCGGATTATTCTCTAGTTAACCATTGGTCTAAAACCAATCTAACACTTGTCTGGTCGAATCACCTTAGCCTTGGTCAGTTTACTCAACTACCATTAGCTTAAAGGTCAATCCTAAACCCAAACCAAGCCATACGATTCTGAGGTTCCATTCCCCTAAACCATTCTATTTAGATCTACATAAGTAAATGCTAGATCATACCTTTGCCACATCTATGGAGCTTATTAGCTCATCGGTCCTCCATTGACTCAAATTTCTCTTGCTTGACAGCTGAACCCCGATCACTCAATGATCTTACTTAAGGTCCTTATCGTGACTCCTGCATCAAACAACTCCCCTAGGTACTTAGTCATTAAACCAACCATCCCCACAGACATAAGTAACCTTTGAGAAGTCTTTGAAAGGATAAGGGTTTGCATATGGCCTTTCTCGGCTCATGCACAATCCGAAATCCTTTTGCCTTATAGGCAATAGTACCAAGTCCATCTTCTGGACTGACAAAGCTCATTAGATCCTAAGTCAATCAACCAACCATCCTCACATGACTTGGAACTGATGAGTCTTCATCTGGCCTGACCGGCCTTGGGACTTAACCCAGACAACATATATGATTTGTTCATACCAACCGATGCATTCATTAATCAGGTTAGGACCGACACCTTGAACCATCATTCAGAGGTAAGGTCGTCCATACTCAACCATAATCAGATATTACACGGCCTTCCTTGAACAATCACACTTAGGCTCAGTATCTATGGTCTACGACACATAGTACTAGCCACACACTTCGTAATGACTCTTAGCCAATCTCGAAGCTATTAACACCAAGGTTGATATCTAGAAGCATCACATCAATACTCTTACTCCAGCAACGTGACTATACATACTAGTGTTCGGCCATCGAACCATCGTCATGAAACATGATCCGACCACTAGACTTGATAAGCCATCGTCCACTTAGCATGTACTGATATAACCGGCCTTCCATTGCCATTATGTGGGTCTACGCCCTACATATGGCGCCTATTCTACTAACCAACCAAAGGTTGATCATAAGATATCCCACTTAGCCTTTGCGGCCAGAACCTTCATCCATTGACCATGGATTATGGTTCATACATCAATCATGTTGTACGGATTGCACTTAGCCTTAAGGCCTTTGCTATTTCTTTACACTCATGTATTGACCTGTAGGACAACTTATTGCCATCATGTGGGTCCACGCCCAACATAATGCATTTGGTGTCCTTGTGACCATTGAACAACTCGTACCCTTTTCGGTCCCGTTCCGTTCGTACCCTTTCTGTCCCAACCCGTTTGTACCCTTTCGGTCACGAACCGTTCACATCCGATGGATCATGATACGTTCGTACCTCTTGGATCACGACACGTTCGTACCTCTTGGATCACAACATGATCCTTGGCAACACGCAACCTTGGATCACGATGCACCGTCATTGGTACCCTTTGGTCCTCGTACCCTTTGATACTTGCAACCATTGGTATCTCGTACCTTTTGGTTACTTGCATCCTTTGGTATCTCACAACCTTTGGTAACTCATGACACTTGGCAACACGCAACCTTTGGCGACTAGTACCCTTTTGATCTAACCTATCCGCTATGGTTAGCAATCAACGTAACCAACCATGACCCCATGGTCTATGACGTGGTAATTGGTCTATATATATATATATATATACATAATAATATAAAGAGACAGAGATAGAACCACTCACAGCCGCTATAGCCCTTACCAATTGGTCTGTTCGTCTCTCGCCTAACCACCCTTGGTCCTTGGCGCCTATTTCCGTCCAGGAATAGGTCTTCCTATTGGCCTTAGTGACTTATAAAAGCCACGGCCTCATATGGCTAAAGCCATACTCACCATGAACCGGATAGTGCCCTTATGGTTTTGGTCCCGGATTCTGCCCTTCCGGCTTGGATCCTCGTTTCTCATTGGGGGATCCCTTTGTTTAGGACGTGTGTCCTTTGTCTCAGACAGAATGAGACTGAATGAGAATGAATTCATAATCCCTGGAAGTCCTCCCCTTTATATAGAGAACCAAAGGTCATGTGCGAAGAGTCACATCCCTTCGAAGCATCTTTTTGGGACAGATGTTGGCCATCGATTACAATCAACGGTCCAGATCGTACCTGTTCAGAAATTGAAGGTTCCAGACCTTATAGGCACGTCCAACCCAAGCCAAGACCTGGTAACCAAGCCCACGGCCTGCCCACAAGAGCTCAATGACTCATGGACTACATGGCCGAACCTCATGGCCCGCCACTGACCCGGACCCGGACCATCGGCCCAAAACTCGAACAGTCCGTCGAGCTGAGATGAGCTGACTCCCAGCTGCCTCAGCTGAGTGAGCTAGTAGTCCAGCCAGTTGAGCTGATTTAACTTGGAACGAGCTAGGCTGAGCTTGACCGAGCTACGTCTAGCTGATCGAGCTTCTTGTAAGCATCGCCCAGCTTCTGTACAGCTTATCCTAGCTGACTTCTTTCTCTTATAAGGTTAAGTCTCAGCATCCTGACGTCCTTAACCTTCTATCTTGGCCATGGAACGCTAGCCTTTAAGGTCTTAAGGCCGGCTGGTACGTTTCCCTCGAACCATGGCCGTCCCGACAATCCTATCCAGGATTGGGGGTGTGACAGGTGGTTTGCCGTCTGCGACGTTGCGAGAAGTCCACTAAACCTTATCATTTAGAGGAAGAAGAAGTCGTAACAAGATTTCCGTAGGTGAACCTGCGGAAGGATCATTGTGGTACCCTGGAAACAGAATGACCTGAGAACGATGAAACATCACTCTCGGTAGGCCGGTTTCTTACTGTGCCTGCCGATTCCGTGGTTATCCATGCCCAAGACTTCAGTTTTGGTTGGATCGTACGCATAGCTTCCGGATATCACCAAAGCCCGGCACGAAAAGTGTCAAGGAAAATGCAACTAAACAGCCTGCTTTCGCCAACCCGGAGACGGTGTTTGTTCGGAAATAGTGCTGCAATGTAAAGTCTAAAACGACTCTCGGCAATGGATATCTCGGCTCTCGCATCGATGAAGAATGTAGCAAAATGCGATACTTGGTGTGAATTGCAGAATCCCGTGAACCATCGAGTCTTTGAACGCAAGTTGCGCCCCAAGCTTTCTGGCTGAGGGCACGTCTGCCTGGGTGTCACAAATATTCGTCCCCCCATACTCTCGAGGATAGGGGACGGAAGCTGATCTCCCGTGTGTTTCCGCACGCGGTTGGCCAAAATCCGAGCTAAGGACGCCAGGAGCGTCTTGACATGCGGTGGTGAATTCAATTCTCGTCATATAGTCAGACGTTCCGGTCCAAAAGCTCTTGATGACCCAAAGTCCTCAACGCGACCCCAGGTCAGGCAGGATCACCCGCTGAGTTTAAGCATATCAATAAGCGGAGGAAAAGAAACTAACAAGGATTCCCTTAGTAACGGCGAGCGAACCGGGAATAGCCCAACTTGAAAATCGGACGTCTTTGGCGTTAGAATTGTAGTCTGGAGAAGTGTCCTCAGCGACGGACCGGGCCCAAGTTCCCTGGAAAGGGGCGCCAGAGAGGGTGAGAGCCCCGTCGTGCCCAGACCCTATCGCACCACGAGGCACTGTCTACGTGTAGGGTTGTTTGGGAATGCAGCCCCAATCGGGCGGTAAATTCTGTCCAAGGCTAATGTGGGCGAGAGACCGATAGAGAACAAGTACCGCGAGGTAAAGATGGAAAGGACTTTGAAAAGAGAGTCAAAGAGTGCTTGAAATTGTCGGGAAGGAAGCGGATTGGGGCCGGCGATTCATCCCGGTCGGATGCGGAACGGAGCAATCCGGTCTGCCAATCGATTCGGGCCATGGACCGACGCAGATTAAGGTGGTGACCTAAGCCCGGGCTTTTGTTACGCCCGCGGAGACGTCGCTGCCTTAATTGTGGTCTGCAGCACGCGCCTCATGGTGTGCCTCGGCATCTTCATGCTCAGGGCGTCAACCTGTGGGCTCCCCATTAGACCCATCTTGAAACACGGACCAAGGAGTCTGACATGTGTGCGAGTCAACGGGTGAGTAAACCCGTAAGGCGCAAGGAAGCTGATTGGCTGGATCCCTCACGGGTGCACAGCCGACCGACCTTGATTTTCTGAGAAGGTTTAGAGTGTGAGCATGCCTGTCGGGACCCGAAAGATGGTGAACTATGCCTGAGCGGGGCGAAGCCAGAGGAAACTCTGGTGGAGGCCCGCAGCGATACTGACGTGCAATCGTTCATCTGACTTGGGTATAGGGATGAAAGACTAATCGAACCATCTAGTTGCTGGTTCCCTCCGAACTTTCCCTCAGAATAGCTGGAACTCTGAAATGAGTTCTATCGGGTAAAGCCAATGATTAGAGGCATCGGGGATGCAATGTCCTCGACCTATTCTTAAACTTTAAATAGGTAGGACGGGGTGGCTGCTTTGTTGAGCCATCCCACGGAATCGAGGCCATTTTTGGTAAGCAGAACTGGAGATGTAGGATGAACTGGAAGCCGGATTACGGTGCCCAACTGCGCACTAACCTAGATACGACAAAGGGTGTTGGTCGATTAAGACAGCAGGATGGTGGACATGGAAGTTGAAATCCGCTAAGGAGTGTGTAACAACTAAGGTGAAGCGCGCAACCGATACCCGGCCATCGGGGCAAGAGCCAGGCCTCGATGAGTAGGAGGGTGCAGCGGTCGCTGCAAAACCTAGGGCGTGAGCCCGGGCGGACCGGCCGTCGGTGCAGATCTTGGTGGTAGTAGCAAATATTCAAATGAGAACTTTGAAGGCCGAAGAAGGGAAAGGGTTCCATTTGAACGGCACTTGCACATGGGTTAGTCGATCCTAAGAGTCGGGGAAAACCCGTCTGATAGCGCTTATGCACGAACTTCGAAAGGGGATCCGGTTAAAATTCTGGAACCGGGACGTGGCGGTTGACGGCTACGTTAGGAAGTCCGGAGACGTCGGCGGGATTCCGGAAAGAGTTATCTTTCCTGTTTAACAGCCTGCCCACCCTAGAAACGGCTCAGCGGAGGTAGGGTCCAGCGGGCTGGAAGAGTGATATACCTTGGATTTGACCCGTTTTCATCCATGGGTATATAGGTGTTTTACTATATT
>NW_022610870.1:0-38291 GCF_000309985.2 Brassica rapa
ACAAGAAAAACACGCCGAATTCCGACGGAGATTCCGACGGACGTCAAAGGCGTCGGACATTTTGGACGGAATTCTGACCGATTTCCGACGAAAACAAAAAATCTGAAGTCGTCGGAATTCCGTCGTCTAATTCCGACGAATTTCCGAGAAAACAAGGGTCGTCGGAATATTCCGACCACTTTTCGACGACATTCCGATAAACAATATAACCGTTGTAGTCGTCGAAAAGTCGTCGGAATATTCCGTCAAATTTCCGACGATATTCCGATGAAAAGATATAACTGTTACGGTCGTCGGTATTCCGTCGGAATTTTCCGACGAATTTCCGACGAACCAATATGACCGTTGCCGACAAATATATATGACCGTTTTATAGCCGTTCGAGATTGGAAAATACTGACGAAATTCCGACGGAATGCTTTATATCTGTCGGTATTCCGTCGGAAAGTCGTCGGATGTCCGTAAGCAATTTCCTATAAATGCAACCCCTCCTCATTCAACTCATTCACACCTCATTCTCTCTTCTTTCTCTTTAGTCATAACAATTCCGTGAAAATCATGTGTTCAGGAGCTTATTATCGTTCGTGGATGGATAAACCTCATTTGGATCCCAACACTAATTTGCTTACGGAAGAATACGTTCAAGGGATTGGAGAATTCATGAGGCTTGTTCAACAGCAACCGGATGCAAAAAGTGGTATGTTAAGATGTCCCTGCTCTACTTGCAATAATAATAAGGTTATAAAAGAATTTGATGTTTGGACTCATTTGTATATGAAAGGGTTTTCACGTAATTATAAAGTTTGGTACCTTCATGGGGAAACTGGTTATGAATATGGTAGTACTAGCGAACCTCAGCCTGTTAGTGAACTTCAGCCTGATATTAGGTTAGAAGAACCTAGAACGGATATAGATTATGGTGTAGGTACTGAGCAGATGGTACATGATCATTATAGAGGGGAAGAACCAAATCCCGAATCTAGGAGATTTTTTGATATGTTAGATGCAGGAAAACAACCTTTGTATCAAAATTGTAGAGATGGTCATTCAGTCTTATCATCTGCAACTAGATTAATGGGTATTAAGACAGACTATAATTTGGCTGAAGAATGTATGGATGCGATTACTGATTTTGTCAAAGGTATTCTACCTGAGGATAACCTTGCACCGGGTTCATACTACGAGGTTCAGAAACTTGTAGCCGGTCTTCAACTACCGTACGAAGTGATAGATGTATGTATTGACAACTGCATGATCTACTGGAGAGCGGATGAGACACGAAATGTATGCAAATTTTGTGGGAAACCTCGTTATCAGGAGACGAGGGGAAGAGTTCCGATCCCGTTCAAAAGAATGTGGTATTTGCCTTTGACGGAAAGATTGAAGAGGTTGTATCAGTGTGAGCGCACAGCAAAAGCAATGAGATGGCATGCAGAGCATTCCACAAATGGTGAGATTAGACATCCTTCAGATGCGAAGGCTTGGAAACATTTCCAGTCAACATATCCAGAATTTGCGGAAGAGAGAAGAAATGTTTATCTTGGATTATCTACTGATGGTTTCAGCCCGTTTGGAAAGCATGGAAGACAGTATTCTCTATGGCCAGTTATCGTGACCCCGTACAACTTACCGCCGAGCTTGTGCATGCGACGAGAGTTTTTGTTTCTCTCAATTCTCGTCCCCGGTCCAGATCATCCTAAAAGATCACTAGATGTGTTTCTTCAACCACTGATATATGAGTTGCAACAACTATGGGCGCATGGTTTTGAGACATACGATGTTTCGTGCAAAGAAAACTTTCAGATGCGGGCAGTACTTATGTGGACAATAAGTGACTTTCCAGCATATGGTATGTTATCTGGATGGACAACACATGGGAGGCTATCATGTCCATATTGTCAAGATGACACAGATGCTTTCCAACTAAAGAACGGAAGGAAAACGTGTTGGTTTGACTGTCACAGACGATTTCTTCCACCTGATCATCCATACCGCAGGAGTAAGACTTCGTTTACGAAGAACAAGCAGGTGTTTGATGGTCCACCTGAGGAAGTTAGTGGGGAAGATTTGTTGAAGCAGTTTAGGGATTTTGATGCAGAAAGGACGCCAGATGTAGGTGGACATGAAAACATTCGAGTCAGTGCGGTTGGAGAGCTACATAACTGGCACAAAAAGAGTATTTTCTGGGATCTGCCATATTGGAAGACTCATCTATTGCGGCATAATTTAGATGTCATGCATATTGAGAAGAACTTCTTCGACAATCTGATGAACACAGTCCTTAACATCCAAGGTAAAACGAAGGATAATTTGAAGTCAAGGTTGGATTTAGTCGATATCTGTGATCGTTCTGAACTTCACGTTGATGAGAACGGTACGGCCCCTTTTCCCATTTATCGGCTGGATGGTGCTAGAAAAGAAGAGTTCTTTGATTGGATTACAGATAAAGTGAAATTTCCTGACGGATATGCATCAAATTTGGGGAACTGCGTTGATAGAAGCGAAGGAAAGTTTAGTGGCTTGAAGAGTCATGATTGTCATGTAATTATGCAGCGCCTCCTCCCGTTTGCTTTTTCAGCATTATTGCCACGTAATGTTCATGAAGCAATTGCAGGGATAAGTGTTTTCTTCCGCGACTTATGCAGCAGAGTAGTGACTGAAGAGGGTATTAATAATTTGAAGACAAACGCACCAGTCAGCATGTGCAACCTTGAGAAGATATTTCCTCCATCATTCTTTGATGTAATGGAACATCTTGCTATTCATCTCGCAAGAGAATTGGAACTTGGTGGTCCTGTGCAGTACAGATGGATGTATATTTTTGAGCGTTATATGCATCATCTGAAGAAGATGGTCAAAAATCAAAGCAGGGTGGAAGGATCTATAGTGGCACAGGTGATCAATGAAGAAACTGCAATCTTTGCTGAAAATTATTTTCCACCAGAAGTGCATACAAAACACCGAAGACCTGCTCGGCATGATGACAGAGGGGAGAGAGCAACATATCATGTTACTGTCCCAAGCATGTTCAAGGAAATAGGACGACTTAGCGGAAAATTCACGAAGCGCAGACTTACGGACACTGAGCACGCTCATTTGCAAACATATTTGCTCACCAACTGTGAAGATGTTCTACAATATGAGAGGTAAAAATATTTTTTCATTTACATTGTTAGATTAATATTCAATAAATTTATTTCATATTGATAATATTTTTGTATATAGTGTATATATGGCGGAGTTGCGTATGACTCACAGGCATGCAACAGAAGATGAGCTTCAACAACTTAGAGATAACGGATTTGCTGTGTGGCTTCGTAGTTATGTGAGTCATATATCATATTACCCTATGCAAATGAGTAGTTTAAATTTAATATAAACTAATTAACTTTTCACTCATATATGTTTTTAATTTGTAGGTGAATGATGGTTTGGCCAGAGGTTTTGTGTTCGATGATTGGATACGCGAATTTGTGCAGGGACCAAACTATGTGGTCAAATCATATCCAAAATTTTGTACGCGAGGATATGCATTCACAAGGAAAGGTCATTCTAAGACAACATATGATGCTGGTGTTTCATCTTCTTCCGGTGACGATGTCTACTACGGCAACATAAAAGAAATATTGGAAATCCAATTTCCTGGAATGGTTGGATTGCGTTGTGTAGTATTCTATTGTGATTGGTATGACACCACCCCAGATAGAGGAGTGAAGATTGATGCGTTTGGTGTTACATCAGTTCATTCGCGGCGGAAACTTCAATACTATGATCCCTTCATTCTTGGTTCGCAAGCTGATCAGGTATGTCAATCTATTCATAATTTTTTACCAATACAATTAATTAATGTTATATATTTTACTAATATTTGTATAATTGATATGTATAGGTATGTTACATCAGTTACCCTCGGGTGACGTACAGAGATGATCCATGGGTCACTGTAACGCAAATCAACCCAAGAGGACGAGTGGATGGAACTTCTGATGATGATGAACCATTGCAACCAGAGTCTACCAGCAACGCCCAGGCAGTTGAAGATTTGGCAAATGTTGAACTCGTTGAGGATTTGACTGAGTTTGGACTTGATGCTGTTGTACATTCGGAGCCAGAAGCTGAGGTTGGGGAGTTTGATGAAGATTCAGAAGATTCGGATTAGTTTTTTTTTTTTTTTTTTTCTATTGGTCCGTCGGAAATCCATCGCAAAATACCGACGAGATAGCGACGACAAAGAGTTTCATAAAGTCTGGAAATGTCCTCGGTAATTCGTCGCATTATACCGACGACATTCCGACGAACTAACCGAGTTCGTCGGAATGTCGTCGGTATAGTGCGACGAATTACCGAGGACATGTGTTTTTAAAAAATTTCCAACATAAAAATCTATAAATTTATATGCCAAAACTATGAAAATATACATAATAAGTGTTTAGTATAGTATTAGATCGCAACCGTTCAAATATAACAATTCATTAAAATATTTATGTATGCATATCACATGTTTTCATAACATCTCATCTTAACACTCATATACTTATACAATCATATTCATCTAATCTTACACTACAAAAAATGTTGTTGTATAAATTCGTGTTATAAAAACATTTCTACTGTTAAATCTTTATGCAAATACTATATATATTATCAAAGATTTGGATTTTGCTTTTAGAAACTTGTAACCAACCCTTAAACACTAAGTCGTCGGTATTCCGTCGGAAAGTGTCGTCAGTATTCCGTCGGAATATACTGACGAACTTAATTCCGTCGGAATTTTAATTTACCCGGGAAAACCAAACCGCGTGAAATTTTCGCGAACCGCCAATTGGTATATATTTAATGATACCGACGGAATACTGACGAACCCGTGTCCGTCGGAATTGTTAAATATAATTACCCTTCTTCTTCCTTCTTCGTTATTTCCGCCTCCGGCTCTCTCTCAATTCTCTCCGCGATTTCTCTCCCTTTCACGGCGATTCCGGCCGTTCTCGATCCCCCATCACCGGCGAATCATCTTCTCACCCTCATATCTCTTCCCCAAACCCCAAATCATGTAAGAATCATCCCAACCTTGTTTTATCCCAATTTTTTAGGGTTTTGGAAGTTAGATCTCGGATTTTAGGTTGTTTGATTGAATTTTTTAGGATTGAATGGATAGTTTAGGATATATAAGTTATGATTGTTGTTTGGATTGTTGTTTAAGTTTTTTTTTGGAATTATTTTGTGTTTTTGTTAAAAATTAAAACGTTTTACTGTTTTTAAAACGTTTTTTGATTTTTAAAAACGTTTTTCAAGTTTCCAATAATAAAATATGTATAATAAAACGTTTTTTAAAAATTTTAAAAATATTTAACAACATTTTTCTATAATTATAAATTTTTTATAATTTTGTATACATAAATTTAATTGTTTTTTTATAATTTTTTTCAAATTTCCAGTAATAAACTATGTATAATAAAACATTTTTTAAAAATTTTAAAAATATTTAACAACATTTTTCTATAATTATAAAAATTTTATAATTTTTTATAAGTTTCCAGTAATAAACTATGTATAATAAAAGGTTTAATTGTTTTTTTTAAACGTTTATAAAACCTTTTGTAAATATATAAATGAAAACATTAAAAATAGAAATGATTTGAAAAGATTTTTGATGTATTAATTTTTTTTTAGGTCCGAGGATGTACCCCGCCCCGCAGCCCGTCTTCGACGTAGTTCGGTGAGCAGTTCCCGTGCATCGGGATCGTCTCACGAACAAAACTCGGTTCCCGCATATATTCCCGCTCCAGCTCCCGCTGCCCCTCCCGCTGCTGCTCAACAGGATCCGGGGGTCATGCCAGTTGATCTATTGGTTCAACAACCAGGTCGAGAGCATCTCCCGGTTCTCCATCCCAACCCACGACGAGGACATAGCACTTGGTTAGTATTTTTTTTAATTTGTAGTATTATGTTTTTTTCCATTAATTAACTTGTTAACTAACTTGTATTTTTTTAAAGGTTCACCAAGTCGAAAAATGGTATTAGCAGGAGCATCAACCAGATGATGTACTCCATGCTTCGTTTTGGATATTCAAAGTGGAGTGTGATTCCTTTCGAAGAACGAGAGTTGTGGTTTCGTCAGTTTGCGGTAAACTCTTCATTTTTTTAAAGTATTTACATTTTTTAAAATATATTTACTTATTAAATTATGTTTGTTTTGTAGCAAGAGTTCAACTGGCACTCCGATCTCACGGAAACAGTCCGTAAGAAATTCAACGAAAAAGCCATGGACTCTTATACGAAGCAGATAAACGCGTGGAAGACAGTTTGGCAGAAGAACAAGAGGCCACGGTTCATCAACGGGACGGTGTGGGAGCAGTTGATAGCTCATTGGGAGAAGGAAGAAACTGCAGAGACGTCTTCTAGGAACTCCAAGAACCGGAAGAGCGATCGTGGCGGGAAAGGTATGTATGTGCACAACCTCGGCGCTTGCTCTATGTCTACTAAGGAAGATGAACTTGTAAGTTTTTTTTAATTATTTATCTTTATATTTTTTAAATAAATATTTTATATATTCCTTGGCTAATAATGGCGGTTTTTTAGATCGAAGAAAATGACGGTAATCCCGTTGATCGTCTCCAACTCATTAAGGTGGCTCACACTAACAAGAAGACGGGTCAAATTCAGGATCCCGTGATCAAAGGTGTCGTTGATTTGGTGGAAGCTGAAATAGCAACTCAATCTCAGCCTCTCTCTGATGACGGCGATTCTACGGGAGCTTCAACCAACTTGTCCCTATTGCAAATAAATGAGATGGTTGAAAAGGTAATTTTTTTTATTAATATATTTTTTTATAATGTCGATTACTAATTTGTCTATATTTACTAACTTTAAATATTTTTGTAGGCGGTTCCTAAAAGGAAAGGAGGCCGTTTAGTTGGGTTGGCCCGCCGTGCTTCTTCGTATCCGGCGTCTTCTTCGCAAGCTCCGTATGCCGATCCCATGATTCTCGAGGAGCTACATGACAAAGATGAACGGATTGGGGCATTGGAGGAGCAGAACACCACTATCCTTTCGGAGAATGCCACTATCCGTTCGGAGAATGCCACTATCCTTGCTGAGCTGGCATCCCAGAAGAAGTTCAACGCCGAGATAATGCAGAAGCTAGATCGTTTAATGTCTTCGAGTTCTTAGTTTTTTTCAGCTTTTTAAAACTGTCTGAATGTTTTTTTTTTTGTTTTGCATGAATTTTAAATTTTCTGAATGTTTTTTTTCTATTTCGGTTTGTATGAATTTAAATTCTATAATATTATTAGTTTTAAATTTCAGATTTTTTTATTTATTAATTAATTTTTCATATAAAAAATATATATAAAAATGCAAAACTAATTCGTATTAAAATTGACATTTTCCGACGAACTAAGTCCTCGGTAAATACCGACGGAATATGATTCGTCGGTAAATACCGACGGACTTTATTCGTCGGAATTTACCGACAAATCATAGTCCGTCGGTATTTACCGACGAATAATAGTCCGTCGGTATTTACCGACGAATCATAGTCCGTCGGTATTTACCGAGGACTTAGTTCGTCGGAATCTTCGGAGGATCCGTCTCCGTCGGTATATAGTTTTTCCGATGAACTCTGGTCTCGTGTGTCCGCATCGGAATATTGTCGGAAGTTCGTCAGAATGTCATTTCTCGGTATTCGTCACAAAGTCGTCGGAAGTTCTGACGAAATTCCGACGAATTCTTTTTTTTCCGACGAAATGATACCGACAAACTCCTTCGTCAGAAATTCATCGGAATATGCCTTTTCCGACGAATTTCCGACGATTTTGGCCATCAGAATCCCCCTGTTTTCTTGTAGTGTCATCCTGGTTTGATTGGAACGACGGAGAAGCTGTCCTATTCCCAAACTGGGAAACTGGAATCACCTGATTAGAAAGTGGGATAACTTCTTCATCCTAGCTCCTATGAGATTTATTCAACTTCCTAGTGTTTCTCCACCATTTTATGTATCAAAATCAAGCTTCTTACAAAGTGACTCATCCTGGTTTGATTGGAACGACGAAGAAGCTGTCCTATTCCCAAACTGGGAAACTGGAATCACCTGATTAGAAAGTGGGATAACTTCTTCATTCCAACTCCTATTAGATTTATTTAACTTCCTGGTGTTTCTACAACCCTTTATGTATCCAAATCAAGCTTCTTACAAAGTGATTCATCCTGGTTTGATTGGAACGACGAAGAAGCTGTCCTATTCCCAAACTGGGAAACTGGAATCACCTGATTAGAAAGTGGGATAACTTCTTCATTCCAACTCCTGTTAGATTTATTCAACTTCCTAGTGTTTCTCCAACCCTTTATGTATCCAACTCAAGCTTTTTACAAAGTGATTCATCCTGGTTTGATTGGAACGACGAAGAACCTGTCCTATTCCCAAACTGGAAAACTGGAATCACCTGATTAGAAAGTGGGATAACTTCTTCATCCCAACTCCTATGAGATTTATTCAACTTCTTGGTGTTTCTCCACCATTTTATGTATCCAAATCAAGCTTCTTACAAAGTGATTCATCCTGGTTTGATTGGAACGACGAAGAACCTGTCCTATTCCCAAACTGGGAAACTGGAATCACCTGATTAGAAAGTGGGATAACTTCTTCATCCCAACTCCTATGAGATTTATTCAACTTCCTGGTGTTTCCCCACCATTTTATGTATCCAAATCAAGCTTCTTACAAAGTGATTCATCCTTGTTTGATTGGATTGACGAAGAAGCTGTCCTATTCCCAAACTAGGTGAAATTGGGATAACTTCTTCATCCCAACTCCTATGAGATTTATTCAACTTTCTGGTGTTTCTCCACCACTTTATTTATCCAAATCAAGCTTCTTACAAAGTGATTCATCCTGGTTTGATTGGAACGACGAAGAAGCTGTTCTATTCCCAAACTGGGAAACTGGAATCACCTGATTAGAAAGTGGGATAACTTCTTCATCCCAACTCCTATGAGATTTATTCAACTTCCTGGTGTTTCTCCAACCCTTTATGTATCCAAATCAAGCTTCTTACAAAGTGATTCATCCTGGTTTAATTGGAACGACGAAGAAGCTGTCCTATTCCCAAACTGGGAAACTGGAATCACCTGATTAGAAAGTGGGATAACTTCTTCATCCCAACTCCTATGAGATTTATTCAACTTCCTGGTGATTCTCCACCATTTTATATATCCAAATCAAGCTTCTTACAAAGTGATTCATCCTGGTTTGATTGGAACGACGAAGAAGCTGTCCTATTCCCAAACTGGGAAACTGGAATCATCTGATTAGAAAGTGGGATAACTTCTTCATCCCAACTCCTATGAGATTTATTCAACTTCCTGGTGTTTCTCCACCATTTTATGTATCAAAATCAAGCTTCTTACAAAGTGACTCATCCTGGTTTGATTGGAACGACGAAGAAGCTGTCATATTCCCAAACTGGGAAACTGGAATCACCTGATTAGAAAGTGGGATAACTTCTTCATTCCAACTCCTATTAGATTTATTTAACTTCCTGGTGTTTCTACAACCCTTTTTTGTATCCAAATCAAGCTTCTTACAAAGTGATTCATCCTGGTTTGATTGGAACGACGAAGAAGCTGTCCTATTCCCAAACTGGGAAACTGGAATCATCTGATTAGAAAGTGGGATAACTTCTTCATTCCAACTCCTATTAGATTTATTCAACTTTCTAGTGTTTCTCCAACCCTTTATGTATCCAAATCAAGCTTTTTACAAAGTGATTCATCCTGGTTTGATTGGAACGACGAAGAACCTGTCCTATTCCCAAACTGGAAAACTGGAATCACCTGATTAGAAAGTGGGATAACTTCTTCATCCCAACTCCTATGAGATTTATTCAACTTCTTGGTGTTTCCCCACCATTTTATGTATCCAAATCAAGCTTCTTACAAAGTGATTCATCCTGGTTTGATTGGAACGACGAAGAACCTGTCCTATTCCCAAACTGGGAAACTGGAATCACCTGATTAGAAAGTGGGATAACTTCTTCATCCCAACTCCTATGAGATTTATTCAACTTCCTGGTGTTTCCCCACCATTTTATGTATCCAAATCAAGCTTCTTACAAAGTGATTCATCCTTGTTTGATTGGATTGACGAAGAAGCTGTCCTATTCCCAAACTGGGAAACTGGAATCACCAGATTTGAAATTGGGATAACTTCTTCATCCCAACTCCTATGAGATTTATTCAACTTTCTGGTGTTTCTCCACCACTTTATTTATCCAAATCAAGCTTCTTACAAAGTGATTCATCCTGGTTTGATTGGAACGACGAAGAAGCTGTTCTATTCCCAAACTGGGAAACTGGAATCACCTGATTAGAAAGTGGGATAACTTCTTCATTCCAACTCCTATTAGATTTATTTAACTTCCTGGTGTTTCTACAACCCTTTATGTATCCAAATCAAGCTTCTTACAAAGTGATTCATCCTGGTTTGATTGGAACGACGAAGAAGCTGTCCTATTCCCAAACTGGGAAACTAGAATCACCTGATTAGAAAGTGGGATAACTTCTTCATTCCAACTCCTATTAGATTTATTCAACTTCCTAGTGTTTCTCAAACCCTTTATGTATCCACATCAAGCTTTTTACAAAGTGATTCATCCTGGTTTGATTGGAACGACGAAGAACCTGTCCTATTCCCAAACTGGAAAACTGGAATCACCTGATTAGAAAGTGGGATAACTTCTTCATCCCAACTCCTATGAGATTTATTCAACTTCTTGGTGTTTCCCCACCATTTTATGTATCCAAATCAAGCTTCTTACAAAGTGATTCATCCTGGTTTGATTGGAACGACGAAGAACCTGTCCTATTCCCAAACTGGGAAACTGGAATCACCTGATTAGAAAGTGGGATAACTTCTTCATCCCAACTCCTATGAGATTTATTCAACTTCCTGGTGTTTCCCCACCATTTTATGTATCCAAATCAAGCTTCTTACAAAGTGATTCATCCTTCTTTGATTGGATTGACGAAGAAGCTGTCCTATTCCCAAATTGGGAAACTGGAATCACCAGATTTGAAATTGGGATAACTTCTTCACCCCAACTCCTATGAGATTTATTCAACTTTCTGGTGTTTCTCCACCACTTTATTTATCCAAATCAAGCTTCTTACAAAGTGATTTATCCTGGTTTGATTGGAACGACGAAGAAGCTGTTCTATTCCCAAACTGGGAAACTGGAATCACCTGATTAGAAAGTGGGATAACTTCTTCATCCCAACTCCTATGAGATTTATTCAACTTCCTGGTGTTTCTCCCACCCTTTATGTATCCAAATCAAGCTTCTTACAAAGTGATTCATCCTGGTTTAATTGGAACGACGAAGAAGCTGTCCTATTCCCAAACTGGGAAACTGGAATCACCTGATTAGAAAGTGGGATAACTTCTTCATCCCAACTCCTATGAGATTTATTCAACTTCCTGGTGATTCTCCACCATTTTATGTATCCAAATCAAGCTTCTTACAAAGTGATTCATCCTGGTTTGATTGGAACGACGAAGAAGCTGTCCTATTCCCAAACTGGGAAACTGGAATCACCTGATTAGAAAGTGGGATAACTTCTTCATCCCAACTCCTATGAGATTTATTCAACTTCCTGGTGTTTCTCCACCATTTTATGTATCAAAATCAAGCTTCTTACAAAGTTACTCATCCTGGTTTGATTGGAACGACGAAGAAGCTGTCATATTCCCAAACTGGGAAACTGGAATCACCTGATTAGAAAGTGGGATAACTTCTTCATTCCAACTCCTATTAGATTTATTTAAGTTCCTGGTGTTTCTACAACCCTTTATGTATCCAAATCAAGCTTCTTACGAAGTGATTCATCCTGGTTTGATTGGAACGACGAAGAAGCTGTCCTATTCCCAAACTGGGAAACTGGAATCACCTGATTAGAAAGTGGGATAACTTCTTCATTCCAACTCCTATTAGATTTATTCAACTTCCTAGTGTTTCTCCAACCCTTTATGTATCCAAATCAAGCTTTTTACAAAGTGATTCATCCTGGTTTGATTGGAACGACGAAGAACCTGTCCTATTCCCAAACTGGGAAACTGGAATCACCTGATTAGAAAGTGGGATAACTTCTTCATCCCAACTCCTATGAGATTTATTCAACTTCCTGGTGTTTCCCCACCATTTTATGTATCCAAATCAAGCTTCTTACAAAGTGATTCATCCTGGTTTGATTGGAACGACGAAGAAGCTTTCTTATTCCCAAACTGGGAAACTGGAATCACCTGATTAGAAAGTGGGATAACTTCTTCATCCCAACTCCTATGAGATTTATTCAACTTCCTGGTGTTTCCCCACCATTTTATGTATCCAAATCAAGCTTCTTACAAAGTGATTCATCCTGGTTTGATTGGAACGACGAAGAAGCTATCATATTCCCAAACTGGGAAACTGGAATCACCAGATTTGAAATTGGGATAACTTCTTCATCCCAACTCCTATGAGATTTATTCAACTTTCTGGTGTTTCTCCACCACTTTATTTATCCAAATCAAGCTTCTTACAAAGTGATTCATCCTGGTTTGATTGGAACGACGAAGAAGCTGTTCTATTCCCAAACTGGGAAACTGGAATCACCTGATTAGAAAGTGGGATAACTTCTTCATCCCAACTCCTATGAGATTTATTCAACTTCCTGGTGTTTCTCCAACCCTTTATGTATCCAAATCAAGCTTCTTACAAAGTGATTCATCCTGGTTTGATTGGAACGACGAAGAAGCTGTCCTATTCCCAAACTGGGAAACTGGAATCACCTGATTAGAAAGTGGGATAACTTCTTCATCCCAACTCCTATGAGATTTATTTAACTTCCTGGTGATTCTCCACCATTTTATGTATCCAAATCAAGCTTCTTACAAAGTGATTCATCCTGGTTTGATTGGAACGACGAAGAAGCTGTCCTATTCCCAAACTGGGAAACTGGAATCACCTGATTAGAAAGTGGGATAACTTCTTCATCCCAACTCCTATGAGATTTATTCAACTCCCTGGTGTTTCTCCACCATTTATGTATCAAATCAAGCTTCTTACAAAGTGACTCATCCTGGTTTGATTGGACGACGAAGAAGCTGTCCATATTCCCAAACTGGGAAACTGGAATCACCTGATTAGAAAGTGGGATAACTTCTTCATCCCAACTCCTATGAGATTTATTTAACTTCCTGGTGTTTTCTACAACCCTTTATGTATCCAAATCAAGCTTCTTACGAAGTGATTCATCCTGGTTTGATTGGAACGACGAAGAAGCTGTCCTATTCCCAAACTGGGAACTGGAATCACCTGATTAGAAAGTGGATAACTTCTTCATTCCAACTCTATTAGATTTATTCAACTTCCTGGTGTTTCTCCAACCTTTATGTATCCAAATCAAGCTTCTTACAAAGTATTCATCCTGGTTTGATTGGAACGACGAAGAAGCTGTCCTATTCCCAAACTGGAAAACTGGAATCACCTGATTAGAAAGTGGGATAACTTCTTCATCATCCCCAACTCCTATGAGATTTATTCAACTTCCTGGTGTTTTTCTCCCACCACCATTTTATGTATCCAAATCAAGCTTCTTACAAAGTGATTCATCCTGGTTTGATTGGAACGACGAAGAAGCTGTCCTATTCCCAAACTGGGAAAACTGGAATCACCTGATTAGAAAGTGGATAACTTCTTCATCCCAACTCCTATGAGATTTATTCAAACTTCCCTGGTGTTTCCTACTACAACCCTTTATGTATCCAAATCAAGCTTCTTACGAAGTGATTCATCCTGGTTTGATTGGAACGACGAAGAAGCTGTCCTATTCCCAACTGGGAAACTGGAATCACCTGATTAGAAAGTGGGATAACTTCTTCATTCCAATCCTATGAGATTTATTCAACTTCCTAGTGTTTCTCCACCAACCCTTTATGTATCCAAATCAAGCTTCTTACAAAGTGATTCATCCTGTTTGATTGGAACGACGAAGAAGCTGTCCTATTCCCAAACTGGGAAACTGGAATCACCTGATTAGAAGTGGGATAACTTCTTCTTCATCCCAACTCCTATGAGATTTATTCAACTTCTTGGTGTTTCCCCAACCATTTTATGTATCCAAATCAAGCTTCTTACAAAGTGATTCATCCTGGTTTGATTGGAACGACGAAGAAGTTGTTCTATTCCCAAACTGGGAAACTGGAATCACCTGATTAGAAAGTGGGATAACTTCTTCATCCCAACTCCTATGAGATTTATTCAACTTCCTGGTGTTTCCCCACCATTTTATGTATCCAAATCAAGCTTCTTACAAAGTGATTCATCCTGGTTTGATTGGATTGACGAAGAAGCTGTCCTATTCCCAAACTGGGAAACTGGAATCACCTGATTAGAAAGTGGGATAACTTCTTCATCCCAACTCCTATGAGATTTATTCAACTTCCTGGTGTTTTTCCAACACTTTATGTATCCAAATCAAGCTTCTTACAAAGTGATTCATCCTGGTTTTGATTGGAACGACGAAGAAGCTGTCTATTCCCAAACTGGGAAACTGGAATCACCTGATTAGAAAGTGGGATAACTTCTTCATCCCAACTCCTATGAGATTATTCAACTTCCTGGTGTTTCTCCAACCCTTTATGTATCCAATCAAGCTTCTTACAAAGTGATTCATCCTGGTTTGATTGGAACGACGAAGAAGCTGTCCTATTCCCAAACTGGGAAAACTGGAATCAACTGATTAGAAAGTGGGATAACTTCTTCATCCCAACTCCTATGAGATTTAATCAACTCCTGGTGTTTCTCCACCATTTATGTATCCAAATCAAGCTTCTTACAAAGTGATTCATCCTGGTTTGATTGGAACGACGAAGAAGCTGTCCTATTCCCAAACTGGGAAACTGGAATCACCTGATTAGAAAGTGGGATAACTTCTTCATCCCAACTCCTATGAGATTTATTCAACTTCCTGGTGTTTCTCCACCATTTATGTATCCAAATCAAGCTTCTTACAAAGTGATTCATCCTGGTTTGATTGGAACGACGAAGAAGCTGTCCTATTCCCAAACTGGAAACTGGAATCACCTGATTAGAAAGTGGGATAACTTCTTCATCCCAACTCCTATGAGATTTATTCAACTTCCTGGTGTTTCCCCAACCCTTTATGTATCCAAATCAAGCTTCTTACAAAGTGATTCATCCTGGTTTGATTGGAACGACGAAAAGTGTCCTATTCCCAAACTGGGAAACTGGAATCACCTGATTAGAAAGTGGGATAACTTCTTCATCCCAACTCCTATGAGATTTAATTCAACTTCCTGGGTTTCTCCAACCCTTTATGTATCCAATCAAGCTTCTTACAAGTGATTCATCCTGGTTTGATTGGAACGACGAAGAAGCTGTCCTATTCCCAAACTGGAAAACTGGAATCACCTGATTAGAAAGTGGGATAACTTCTTCATCCCAACTCCTATGAGATTTATTCAACTTCCTGGTGTTTCCCCACCATTTTATGTATCCAAATCAAGCTTCTTACAAAGTGATTCATCCTGGTTTGATTGGAACGACGAAGAAGCTGTCCTATTCCCAAACTGGGAAACTGGAATCACCTGATTAGAAAGTGGGATAACTTCTTCATCCCAACTCCTATGAGATTTATTCAACTTCCTGTGTTTCCCCAACCATTTTATGTATCCAAATCAAGCTTCTTACAAAGTGATTCTCCTGTTTGATTGGAACGACGAAGAAGCTGTCCTATTCCCAAACTGGGAAACTGGAATCACCTGATTAGAAAGTGGGATAACTTCTTCATCCCAACTCCTATGAGATTTATTCAACTTCCTGGTGTTTTCTCCACCCTTTATGTATCCAAATCAAGCTTCTTACAAAGTGATTCATCCTGGGTTGATTTGGAACGACGAAGAAGCTGTCCTATTCCCAAACTGGGAAACTGGAATCACCCTGATTAGAAAGTGGGATAACTTCTTCATCCCAACTCCTATGAGATTTTTCAACTTCCTGGTGTTTCTCCAACCCTTTGTATCCAAATCAAGCTTCTTACAAAGTGATTCATCCTGGTTTTGATTGGAACGACGAAGAAGCTGTCCTATTCCCAACTGGGAAACTGGAATCACCTGATGAGAAAGTGGGATAACTTCTTCATCCCAACTCCTATGAGATTTATTCAACTTCCTGGTGATTCTCCACCACTTTATGTATCCCAAATCAAGCTTCTTACAAAGTGATTCATCCGGGTTTGATTGGAACGACGAAGAAGCTGTCCTATTCCCAAACGGGAAACTGGAATCACCTGATTAGAAAGTGGGATAACTTCTTCATCCCAACTCCTATGAGATTTTATTCAACTTCCTGGGTGGTTTCTCCAACCACTTTATGTATCCAAATAAAGATTCTTCTTACAAAGTGATTCATCCTGGTTTGATTGGAACGACGAAGAAGCTGTCCTATTCCCAAACTGGAAACTGGAATCACCTGATTAGAAAGTGGGATAACTTCTTCATCCAACTCCTATGAGATTTATTCAACTTCCTGGTGTTTCTCCACCATTTTATGTATCCAAATCAATCTTCTTACAAAGTGATTCATCCTGGTTTGATTGGAACGACGAAGAAGCTGTCCTATTCCCAAACTGGAAACTGGAATCACCTGATTAGAAAGTGGGATAACTTCTTCATCCCCAACTCTATGAGATGTTTATTCAACTTCCTGGTGTTTCTCCACCCTTTATGTATCCAAATCAAGCTTCGTAACAAAGTGATTCATCCTGGTTTAATTGGAACGACGAAGAAGCTGTCCTATTCCCAAACTGGGAAACTGGAATCACCTGATTAGAAAGTGGGATAACTTCTTCATCCCAACTCCTATGAGATTTATTCAACTTCCTGGTGTTTCTCCACCATTTTATGTATCCAAATCAAGCTTCTTACAAAGTGATTCATCCTGGTTTGATTGGAACGACGAAGAAGCTGTCCTATTCCCAAACTGGGAAACTGGAATCACCTGATTTGAAAGTGGGATAACTTCTTCATCCCAACTCCTATGAGATTTATTCAACTTCCTGGTGATTCTCCAACACTTTTATGTATCCAAATCAAGCTTCTTACAAAGTGATTCATCCTGGTTTGATTGGAACGACGAAGAAGCTGTCCTATTCCCAAACTGGGAAACTGGAATCACCTGATTAGAAAGTGGGATAACTTCTTCATCCCAACTCCTATGAGATTTATTCAACTTCCTGGTGATTCTCCACACTTTATGTATCCAAATCAAGCTTCTTACAAAGTGATTCATCCTGGTTTGATTGGAACGACGAAGAAGCTGTCCTATTCCCAAACTGGGAAACTGGAATCACCTGATTAGAAAGTGGGATAACTTCTTCATCCCAACTCCTATGAGATTTATTCAACTTCCTGGTGTTTCTCCACCACTTTATGTATCCAAATCAAGCTTCTTACAAAGTGATTCATCCTGGTTTGATTGGAACGACGAAGAAGCTGTCCTATTCCCAAACTGGGAAACTGGAATCACCTGATTAGAAAGTGGGATAACTTCTTCATCCCAACTCCTATGAGATTTATTCAACTTCCTGGTGTTTCTCCACCACTTTTATGTATCAAATCAAGCTTCTTACAAAGTGATTCATCCTGGTTTGATTGGAACGACGAAGAAGCTGTCCTATTCCCAAACTGGGAAACTGGAATCACCTGATTAGAAAGTGGGATAACTTCTTCATCCCAACTCCTATGAGATTTATTCAACTTCCTGGTGTTTCTCCAACACTTTATGTATCCAAATCAAGCTTCTTACAAAGTGATTCATCCTGGTTTGATTGGAACGACGAAGAAGCTGTCCTATTCCCAAACTGGGAAACTGGAATCACCTGATTGAAAGTGGGATAACTTCTTCATCCCAACTCCTATGAGATTTATTCAACTTCCTGGTGTTTCTCCAACTTTTATGTATCCAAATCAAGCTTCTTACAAAGTGATTCATCCTGGTTTGATTGGAACGACGAAGAAGCTGTCCTATTCCCAAACTGGGAAACTGGAATCACCTGATTAAAGTGGGATAACTTCTTCATCCCAACTCCTATGAGATTTATTCAACTTCCTGGTGTTTCTCCACCATTTATGTATCAAATCAAGCTTCTTACAAAGTGATTCATCCTGGTTTGATTGGAACGACGAAGAAGCTGTCCTATTCCCAAACTGGGAAACTGGAATCACCTGATTAGAAAGTGGGATAACTTCTTCATCCCAACTCCTATGAGATTTATTCAACTTCCTGGTGATTCTCCAACACTTTATGTATCCAAATCAAGCTTCTTACAAAGTGATTCATCCTGGTTTGATTGGAACGACGAAGAAGCTGTCCTATTCCCAAACTGGGAAACTGGAATCACCTGATTAGAAAGTGGGATAACTTCTTCATCCCAACTCCTATGAGATTTATTCAACTTCCTGGTGTTTCCCAACCATTTTATGTATCCAAATCAAGCTTCTTACAAAGTGATTCATCCTGGTTTGATTAGAACGACGAAGAAGCTGACCTTTTCCCAAACTGGGAAACTGGAATCACCTGATTTGAAAGTGGGATAACTTCTTCATCCCAACTCCTATGACATTTATTAAACTTCATGGTGTTTCTCCAACACTTTATGTATCCAAATCAAGCTTCTTACAAAGTGATTCATCCTGGTTTGATTGGAACGACGAAGAAGTTGTCCTATTCCCAAACATGAATCACCTGATTAGAAAGTTGGATAACTTCTTCATCCCAACTCCTATGAGATTTATTCAACTTCCTGGTGATTCTCCACCATTTAATGTATCCAAATAAAGCTTCTTACAAAGTGATTCATCCTGGTTTGATTGAAACGACGAAGAAGCTATCCTATTCCCAAACTGGGAAATTGGAATCACCTGATTAGAAAGTGGGATAACTTCTTCATCCCAACTCCTATGAGATTTATTCAACTTCCTGGTGATTCTCCAACACTTTATGTATCCAAATCAAGCTTCTTACAAAGTGATTCATCCTGGTTTGATTGGAACGACGAAGAAGCTGTCCTATTCCCAAACTGGGAAACTGGAATCACCTGATTAGAAAGTGGGATAACTTCTTCATCCCAACTCCTATGAGATTTATTCAACTTCCTGGTGATTCTCCCACACTTTATGTATCCAAATCAAGCTTCTTACAAAGTGATTCATCCTGGTTTGATTGGAACGACGAAGAAGCTGTCCTATTCCCAAACTGGGAAACTGGAATCACCTGATTAGAAAGTGGGATAACTTCTTCATCCCAACTCCTATGAGATTTATTCAACTTCCTGGTGTTTCTCCACCATTTTATGTATCAAATCAAGCTTCTTACAAAGTGATTCATCCTGGTTTGATTGGAACGACGAAGAAGCTGTCCTATTCCCAAACTGGGAAACTGGAATCACCTGATTAGAAAGTGGGATAACTTCTTCATCCCAACTCCTATGAGATTTATTCAACTTCCTGGTGTTTCTCCACACACTTTATGTATCCAAATCAAGCTTCTTACAAAGTGATTCATCCTGGTTTGATTGGAACGACGAAGAAGCTGTCCTATTCCCAAACTGGGAAACTGGAATCACCTGATTAGAAAGTGGGATAACTTCTTCATCCCAACTCCTATGAGATTTATTCAACTTCCTGGTGTTTCTCCACCATTTTATGTATCCAAATCAAGCTTCTTACAAAGTGATTCATCCTGGTTTGATTGGAACGACGAAGAAGCTGTCCTATTCCCAAACTGGGAAACTGGAATCACCTGATTAAAAAGTGGGATAACTTCTTCATCCCAACTCCTATGAGATTTATTCAACTTCCTGGTGATTCTCCAATACTTTATGTATCCAAATCAAGCTTCTTACAAAGTGATTCATCCTGTGTTGATGGAACGCGAAGAAGCTGTCCTATCCATTCCTGAAGGTGGAACCTTGTTCCAGATCAAGAAACTCATGAAGCTGATGGAGAAATACTCAAGATGTCAAGGAAGCAGAAGATGTCTTGGTTGCAAGCTTGATCAACCCAAGACACACTCACCACAATTCAAGCTGACTCCCACCTTCAAGCTAATCATCATCTAGGCAAGTAGGATTGTGTGGGCTCCTTTTCCTAACCTTTGGTTTTGTCCACACTGGTTTTCCAAAGGAAGGTTTTTTAACGAGGCCACAAGTTTACTTTCACATCTCCTAGAGATGATCCCGGACAACCACATTATTTATCTTGGGTTATTTTTATCATATTTTTATGTTTGGAATAATTCGAAAACTTGGTCTGTGTTTAGTTTCCAGGGAGCCTGTTCCCTTTATTTTTTAATTTTTCGATGTTCGTGACCTTTGCAGTAACAAGGCCTCTCTTTATATTCTGGTCGTGAATCCCCCTTTATCAATTAACAATCTTTTATCAAAAACCCTTTATCTCTTCTTCTCTCTTGTCTTTGGCGAGTTTTGAAGTTGTTCCTGGTGTGTAATATCCAGTCTGTTGTGTGTAATATCCAACGCCCAAGGGCTTTAGAGAGGTGGTGTCATATCCGATCTAAGCCTAGGAGTATCAAGAAGCCTTTCCGCAGCCTCTTGTGTCACCATTCGATTCACATACCTTGAGAAGCTTGAGTCTTGTGATTCGTTTCTGCAAAGATTATCATATCTGTTCCAGAGCATCATCCTAGGATCTCATTATGTGGTATCAGAGCAACTCTGGAAGGGAAGTGTTTTGATTTCTATCTGTTGTCGATTTGATCTCTTAATATTCTGTTGTGATTTTGATCGATCTGTGTTTCTATTGTTTAAATCTGTTAGATCTGAGTGTTTTGATCACGAATCTGTTGAAGTCTCTTCATATACTCTTTGATTTCGTGTTGATCTGTGTTTCTTGTGTAAGAATCTGTCGAATTAGGGTTGATTAGATCTTGTTTTGGGTATTAGACTGTTCGGATCCTTGTTGATCAGGTTATCCGATTGCTTTGATCTAAATCTGTTTGTGTGATTCCGATCTGTTCCTATTGTTTTAGATCTGTTCTTACTTGATCTAAATCTCATCATCTGTTATCATATCATCTCTGATCGTGTGTTGTTTGATCTCTTGAAACCTGATCCGTGTGGTGCAAGTTTGATTGATTTCGTTTTGATTTTTTTCTTTGAAAAAAAATCTGCGCTTGAATTTGAAATCAAAATCTATCTCTCCATTTTTTTGTGTTCTAGTTTCAAAATCAAACTGATCTGATAGGCTTAAGATTTATCAATTCTGTTCTGATTAGTTTTGATCTCTTTTAAATCATTGGTTGAGTTTGAATTTGTTCTGAGAATTGTCTAAAGTTTTAAGCTTCAATTTGAATCTCTGATTTTGCAAATTGGTTGTTTGTTTTCTCTGTAGAACTATTTACTGGCTTAGTCTTTCTCTTGTCTCAGGTACCATGGCAGGCGATCAAAAAGGAGAACTCAGCAAGAAAGAAAAGCTTTTTCTTGAAGAATTCACAGCTAGTATGGATAAAGCCTTCAAAGATCAATTGAGAAATTCAGTCAAGACATACAGCAGCAAAGGAAAGGCAGATCATCCAGAGATGAGTACAAGAAAAAGGAGTTTGATCAGATGGACAGAAACCGGAAGCATGCTGGATTGAAATATCAAATTCCTTCTTTTCATGGCAAGGCTGATCCTGAAGCTTATGTGAAGTGGGAAAAGAAGATTGAGTTGATTTTCAGTAGTCAACACTATGCTGAAAGAAAGAAGATTCAAATGGCTACTGCTGAGTTTTGTGGTCATGCTTTAAGATGGTGGAATCAGTTGATAAAGTGCAGAAGACTTGATGGAAAAGAACCAGTGGAGACATGGCTTAAGCTGAGGGCTTTGATGCGTATAGAGTACGTTCCAAGACAGTACCACAAGGAAGTTATTCAAAAGCAGCCTGAGACAAAGCTATGTTCTTCATTATCAGTTCAGAAACAACGAGACAGCAAGAGATCAAGTCCATCTAGTAACCTGGTTTCATCAAGCAAAACATCAACCCATTCCTTTGAAGATAGCATAAGGAAGGCAATTTCACAAGCGTTTAGGGATGTGGAGAAACAATTTAAACAGTCCAAGACTATATCTCCATCCTTAGAAGTACAGAACCAAGCGCTTTCCTCAACTGTCTCAGAACTCAAAGATGCAGAACCAGACTCAGTTGCACAATCAGACTTGGCTGCACTAGTTCAAGAAGATCAAACCGAGATTCCAACAATCACCATTCAGAAAGATGATCAACCCATCAAGGACGACCTGATTCTCTTCAAACAGGATGTAATAGAAGAGGAGGCACCCAAGGAATCAAAATCAGACAGTGGAGTAGAGCATCTACTTGTCACTGATTCAAACGGTTTCCAAAGGACATTCTTGGGTACTTTTCTCATCAGTCCTTTTGTGTGGAACAAGACCAGAGCAGTGGAGCTTTCAAGACACGAAATAGGCATGAAGCATGTTGTATTTGAGCCTGGAGGAAAGCTGTGTAATCTCAGGAACAAGAACCAACTAATTGAAAAGGAATCAGCTGCAGCAACATTGATTTTGTTAATTTCTCAACCTCTGAAAGATAAGGTGTTGCACGTCTCAGCTCAACAGGAGTTTCACTACGAAACCAATTGGAAAAGGTACCCACTCTGTCCTGGATCCAGCAAACCAGAAAGCGCAGCAAATGGCCACCTGATCATCAATATATTACTAGATTGGCAAAACATATTGGTTTGGATTCATTCCGGGGGATGTCTATGTCTGATTGGGTTGGAAGTTTACAGACCTACTTGTGGAGACCTGGAGCGTATGTCAGCATATTTATCTTCCTTGGAGAGCACTCTGTCCGTTCTAGAATCATCTTGGGTAATAATGAGTTGGAAGCTGATCAAAACTCCTTGCTTCTCGGCCATGTCAAGATATGGAAACCACCTGATATGCAGCAGCTTCAGCACCATTACAAAGACTACCAAACCATGAGTGGAGATGGAGGATTCACTGGAGAAAATGGTGAAGTGATTACTGGATCAGGAGAAGAACTCATGTTTTCTTCTCAAATCAAAGAGAAACCACCAGATCAACATAGCTTATAACAAACTCCAAAGCAACCAACCCGAGGTATCTATCTAAACTCAAAGAAAAATATGAAACCTGATTTGCTTGCTGTTCGAACAGGTCAAACTGTGTTGAGCTCTACACTTTTCGAAAAGAGGGCCTATAGTTATCAGAGTATCAATGATAAGTCCTTGGCTAAGTTGGAGACACAACAAGCAAACCTTGGAAGCTGTCTAGCAGCCAGTCTCGACATAGGAGCAGTCCGAGGATCATATCTCAATCACCACAAGGAATTAATCAGCAAAATCGACTGCCATGGAAACTTAACTCATCAGGGTCTCACGTCGAATTAGAATCATGTCCAAAGCTTCTCCGATGAAAGAGTTATGGGTTCTACAAGTCGGCTGATCCTCTGTGTGCTTTGTTTGAATTTTTCTGAGTTCAAAACATCTCAATCCTATCTATGGCGACCAGGTGAGCATCCTAAGGTAATTGATCATGTCTTCAAGACATATTTTTGTATTGTTTACACAGATATGATGCACTTTTCTTTGTCAAAAGAGCCATGTGCAGATTATGATGAAACCTTGAAGCATACAAGAAGAAAGTACAAGCGTGAGGAAGACAAGAGATTCAAACCACCTGATCTGGACCAGGATAAGCACAAAGGCGTCCCTGGCTTCGTCCTCATTAAAGAAGCAGCCCCAGATGCAGCCTACCATCCAAAACCGAGCAAAAACCTCTTTGGGATAAGACTCTTACTCTTTGATAAATCTTCATATACTAACTTGCTTTATTTCATTGTTTGTGAATCAGGTTTGAGGAATGCATCAGTAGTATGGAGAGCCCAACATAAAACAGATTTGAGGTCAAATCCTTTTCAAGAGGGAGGGGATGATGTGATCATGGACCAGCTTGTAGATGAAGATGCCCTAGCCATTCCTGAAGGTCCCAACACTTGTTCCAGATCAAAGAAACTCAATGAAGCTGATGGAGAAATACTCAAGATGTCAAGGAAGCAAGAAGATTGTCTTGGTTGCAGCTTGATCAACCAAGACACACTCACCACAATTCAAGCTACTCCACCTTCAAGCTAATCATCATCTAGGCAAGTAGCTTGTGTGTGCTCTTTTCCTAACCTTTGGTTTTGTCCCACTGGGTTTTCCAAAGGAAGGTTTTTAACGAGGCCACAAGTTTACTTTCACATCTCCTAGATGATGATCCCGGACCAACCACATTATCTATCTTATGTTATTTTTATCATATGTTTTATGTTTTGAATAATTTCGAAAACTTGGTCTTTGTTTAGTTTCCAAGGGAGCCTGTTCCCTTTATTTTTATTTTCTATTTTCGAGACCTTGTGCATGTACAAGGGCCTCTCTTTATATTCTGGTCGTGACCCCCTTTTATCATTAAGCAATCTTTTATCAAAAACCCTTTTCTCTCTTCTCTCTTGTCTTTGGCGAGTTGAAGTGTGTCTGGTGTGTAATATCCAGTCTGTTGGTGTGTAATATCCAACGCCCAAGGGCTTTAGAGAGGTGTGTCATATCCGATCTAAGCCTAGGAGTATCAAGAAGCCTTTCCGCAGCCTCTTGTGTCACCATTCGATTCACATACCTTGAGAAGCTTGAGTCTTGTGATTCGTTTCTACAAGGATTATCCCATCTGTTCCAGAGCATCATCCTAGGATCTCATTAGATTCATCCTGGTTTGATTGGAACGACGGAGAAGCTGTCCTATTCCCAAACTGGGAAACTGGAATCACCTGATTAGAAAGTGGGATAACTTCTTCATACCAACTCCTATGAGATTTATTCACCTTCCTGGTGTTTCTCCACCATTTTATGTATCAAAATCAAGCTTCTTACAAAGTGATTCATCCTGGTTTGATTGGAACGACGAAGAAGCTGTCCTATTCCCAAACTGGGAAACTGGAATCACCTGATTTGAAAGTGGGATAACTTCTTCATCCCAACTCCTATGAGATTTATTCAACTTCCTGGTGATTCTACAACACTTTATGTATCCAAATCAAGCTTCTTACAAAGTGATTCATCATGGTTTGATTGGAACGATGAAGAAGCTGTCCTATTCCCAAACTGGGAAACTGGAATCACCTGATTTGAAAGTGGGATAACTTCTTCATCCCAACTCCTATGAGATTTATTCAACTTCCTGGTGATTCTCCAACACTTTATGTATCCAAATCAAGCTTCTTACAAAGTGATTCATCCTGGTTTGATTGGAACGACGGAGAAGCTGTCCTATTCCCAAACTGGAAAACTGGAATCACCTGATTAGAAAGTGGGATAACTTCTTCATCCCAACTCCTATGAGATTTATTCAACTTCCTGGTGTTTCTCCACCATTTTATGTATCAAAATCAAGCTTCTTACAAAGTGATTCATCCTGGTTTGATTGGAACGATGAAGAACCTGTCGTATTCCCAAACTGGGAAACTGGAATCACCTGATTAGAAAGTGGGATAACTTCTTCATCCCAACTCCTATGAGATTTATTCAACTTCCTGGTGTTTCTCCACCATTTTATGTATCAAAATCAAGCTTCTTACAAAGTGATTCATCCTGGTTTGATTGGAACGACGAAGAACCTGTCCTATTCTCAAACTGGGAAACTGGAATCACCTGATTAGAAAGTGGGATAACTTCTTCATCCCAACTCCTATGAGATTTATTCAACTTCCTGGTGTTTCTCCACCATTTTATGTATCACAATCAAGCTTCTTACAAAGTGATTCATCATGGTTTGATTGGAACGACGAAGAAGCTGTCCTATTCCCAAACTGGGAAACTGGAATCACCTGATTTGAAAGTGGGATAACTTCTTCATCCCAACTCCTATGAGATTTATTCAACTTCCTGGCGTTTCCCCAACACTTTATGTATCCAAATCAAGCTTCTTACAAAGTGATTCATCCTGGTTTGATTGGAACGACGAAGAAGCTGTCCTATTCCCAAACTGGGAAACTGGAATCACCTGATTTGAAAGTGGGATAACTTCTTCATCCCAACTCCTATGAGATTTATTCAACTTCCTGGTGATTCTACAACACTTTATGTATCCAAATCAAGCTTCTTACAAAGTGATTCATCATGGTTTGATTGGAACGATGAAGAAGCTGTCCTATTCCCAAACTGGGAAACTGGAATCACCTGATTTGAAAGTGGGATAACTTCTTCATCCCAACTCCTATGAGATTTATTCAACTTCCTGGTGATTCTCCAACACTTTATGTATCCAAATCAAGCTTCTTACAAAGTGATTCATCCTGGTTTGATTGGAACGACGGATAAGCTGTCCTATTCCCAAACTGGGAAACTGGAATCACCTGATTAGAAAGTGGGATAACTTCTTCATCCCAACTCCTATGAGATTTATTCAACTTCCTGGTGTTTCTCCACCATTTTATGTGTTGAGTTGAGTTGAGTATAAGTGTGGAGCAAGTGAGGAGTTGAGACTAAGGAGATGAGTTGAAGCTTGGGAAGGTTTGGGTAAGGTCCGTACAAGTCCGTACAGTCCGTACAGTCCGTACATGACCGTACACATGAAGATGGGTAAAACATTGACAAGGGTAAAGAAGTTACTTGCGGTAACTTAGGTGAAGGGAAGGAACTTACCTTGATGCATCAGACCGTTGAGGGATAAGGTAGAGCGCGCCTTGACAGGCTGGAACAGCTGGAAAGGCAAGAGCATCTCGGTCCAAGATGCTAGATACTCCGCGCATGTGGAGAAGCTAATTGGCTAGTCCAAATGAGCTTATCCTCTCCTGATTGACCTCACATGCTTTAGTCTTCTCTTGATTTCGAAAACCCTTGTATGCTCACACTATATATTGTAACTCATGTCCTTAATGAAAGATTAGACAGTTCTAAACAATCTTTCTCTTTACTCATTTCACTATGATTCTCCATTAGTCTCTAAGTTGTTTTTAATCTCTTATTCTCCTTCTCTAATCCTCTCTAAACTCAGATAATCCTTTACATTCCTAAAATTCATATGGTATCAGAGCCAGGTTGATTGCAATCTGAGTTCGTGAGTGATTCTCTTAAGGATTCAAGTTTGAAACTTTAAGAGAACAAGTGAGTGTGTTTGAGAGCTTCTTTAGAGTTCAAAAGCTCAAGGTGTTTTGCGTGTGTCTTGGTGGTCCGTGGGAGGTTCATTTGAAGACTCAAGAGTGAATCTGTGTTCTAGAGAGCAGCGTGGGTTCTCAGTACAAGATCTAACCGGTTGTTCAAGCTATAGACGTCAAGCTGTTCAAGATGGAGAGTGGCATGAAGATGAAGGTCGCACTGACATTCAAAGGAACCAACTACCTAGTCTGGTCTAGGATGGTGAAGACTGCTGTGGGAAGCAAGGGTTTGTGGAAGCATATCACATCTGGTGAGGCTCCAATGGCGATTACTCAGGAGGGTGAAAAGGAGAGCCCCGAGGAGAGTGTTGTAGAGAAGTGGCAACAAGAAGACATGATGGTGATGTCAGTCCTTCATGCCTCTTTGGAGCCGGCTATACTAGATGCTTATAGCTACTGTGAGACAGCCAAGGAGCTGTGGGATACTCTACAGAAAGTGTATGGAAACACTTCTAACCTGAACCGAGTGTTTGAAGTCAAGAAGGCAATCAATGGGTTAACTCAAGATGACACGGAGTTCACTAAGCACTTGGGGAGGTTCAGGTCTCTTTGGTCTGAGTTGGAGATGCTGAGGCCAAGCACGGTTGATCCAGAGCTTCTAAATGAGAGACGTGAGCAGGACAAGGTCTTTGGGTTGCTGCTCACGTTGAATGCAAGTTATAGTGGCCTCATCCAGCACATGCTATGGTCTGAGAAGCTGCCTGACCTTGAAGAGGTGTGTGCTAAGATACAGAAGGAGCAGGGCTCGATGGGTTTGTTTGGAGGCAAGGGAGACTTATCTCTTGCAAATGCTGTGCAACCTGACCGGGAAGAGCCTCCACAAGCCAACAAAGCTGGTTACAACAAGTATGAGGATAGGAAGTTCAATGGGAATTGTGATCATTGCAAGAAGCATGGACACAAGAAGAGTCAGTGCTGGATACTCCATCCCCACTTGAAGCCGGCTAAGTTCATGAAGGAGAGAGAGGCAAAAGCTCACATGACTGAAGGATCAAGCGGAGCAGGGCCATCTAACCGAGTGATATGATCATGGACCAGCTAGTTGATAAAGATGAAGAAGGAGAGACTGAAGATACACTAGCTGAAGAGGAAGCTGTCCTAGCCATTCCCACAGGTCCTATCACTCGTGCAATGACAAGGAGACTCAAGGAAGCTGTTGGAAACATACTGAAGATCTCTAAGGAGCAAGAAGACTGTCTTGGTAGAAGCTTGAGCCACCAAGACACACTCATCACCATTCATGTGATCTTACCATCAAGCTGATCATCATCTAGGAAAGTGGCTTGGTATACTCTTTTTCCCTTGATTAGTTTTGTCCCACTGGGTTTTCTAATCAAGGTTTTTAATGAGGTATCAAGTTCACTTACACATTCCTAGTTGATGTATCTTGGATACAACTCGGCCTAAGGCATCTTGGACCGACTTCATTATCTATCTTATATTATGTTTTAGTCTAAGTGTTGTGTTATGACTTTGAAACCGTGTGGAGCCTTTTCCTTTATGTTTTCTTATGTTTTCGAGACCTTGTGCATGTACAAGGATCTCTCTATTTAAGTGTATCACAAACCCTCATTCTAATCTAAGTTATCTTTTGTTTAAACCTTGTGTTTTCTTCTCCCTTGCTTTCACGAGTTAAGAGAGTGTCTGGTGAGTAGTATCCAGTCTGTTGGTGTGTAATATCCAACGCCCAAGGGCTTTAGAAAGGTGTGTCATATCCGATCTAAGCCTAGGAGTATCAAGGAGCCTTTCCGCAGCCTCTTGTGTCACCATTCGATCCACAGCCTTGATAAACTTGAGTCTTTGATTCGTTTATGCGAGGATCTATCCAAACCATCCAGAGAAGGGTCCTAGGATCTCATTAAGTGGTATCAGAGCACTCTGGAAGGGGAGTTTCGATTTCTCTTTTGCGATTTCATAAGATTTGTGTTCATCGTGTTATATCATTGATCATTTGGGTTTTGCGTGTTGTTTTTCACTCGATCTGATTAGTATCATTGATAGGATTGCTAGATCTGATTGTTTCGTGTCTCATATTGCTAGATCTAAGAATTTCGATCAAGTTTTAAACAAAAACCTTTCACATTCTTGTCGATTACGTTATCGTTTTGTTTGATCCGAAAGTTTCTTGTGATTGAGTGACTCGATCTGTTGTTAGAATCATAGATCTGGATTTGATTATCTCATTTCATCATCCGTTGAATCTGATCTGTTATTGTTTCGATTTCGAAAGTGATAGAATTCAAATCGTCGCGTGTTGATCAAGTATCCTCATTGCCGCTTTGTTTGAATACTTTGTTTCCTTATTTGAATCTTGAGTTCTGAATTCTTTTGAACTACTTACTGGTTCAAGTTTTTCGTGTATCAGGAAGCAATGGGGTCTGAGGAGGATGATGAAATCTTTGTGCGAAGGAATAAGTTGTTGCAAGAAGCAATCACCAAACAAGTGATGGAAGCGATGGTGAAGTTGCTGGAAGAGAAGTATGATCAGAGACCGAATGATGGGCAAGGACAAGCATCTGGTTCAAGACGTGAGCAAAGAAGAAACAGACAAGGTCAGCGTGAGCATGCTGGATCAGAAGAGACTGATAACTTCTGTGAGAGAAGTAGCCATAGCTCCGGTTCAAGACATAGCAGTAGAAGATCTCGACATGATCATGAGGGCCGAAGGCATAGACGCAATGAGCTATCCGGATTAAAGCTTAAGATCCCTCCTTTCCATGGTAAAGCTGATCCAGATGCCTATCTTGAGTGGGAAAAGAAGATAGAACTCGTTTTCAACTGTCAGCATTACTCAGAGACTAAGAAGATTCAAGTAGCTGCTACCGAGTTCAATGATTATGCATTGAGCTGGTGGGATCAGTTGGTTACAAACAAGAGGCGCAATGGTGAATTCCCCATTGAAACATGGGCAGAGATGAAAGCTGTGATGCGCAAGAGGTTTGTACCAAGTCATTATCACCGTGATCTTCATCAAAAGCTGAGACTGCTCACACAAGGAACAAAGTCTGTAGAGGAATACTTTCAAGAGATGGAGTTGCTTATGCTAAGAGCTTGTGTATCTGAGGACAGTGAAGCTACTATGGCACGATTTCTTGGTGGACTCAACCGTGAGATACAAGATAGAGTGGAGATGCAACACTACTTGGAGATAGAGGAGATGCTACACAAAGCTATCTTGGTGGAGCAGCAAGTTAAGAGAAGAAGTTATGCGCGTGGCAGCTATGGTTCCAGTAGATACCAGACCTCTAAGGAAGATAAACCAAGCTATCAAAAGGAGAGCAAGCCACAGCCAAAAGAAGAATCTAAGTCTAGTAGCATCTACAACAAAGATAAGGGTAAAGGGAAGCTACAAGCTCGCGTGCAAGAGATGTGAAGTGTTTTAAGTGCCAAGGGCGTGGGCACTATGCTAATGAGTGTACTAACAAGAGAGTTATGATTCTTCTGGAGAATGGAGAGTTTGAATCTGAAGATGAGAAGCTAAGGACTGATCAATCAGAAGCTGAGTATGAGGAGGAACCAGTTCAAGGTAGACTTTTGGTTGCAAGAAGAACTCTCAGTTTGCAAAACAAAACTGAGGAGCAAGAACAAAGAGAGAACTTGTTCTACACACGTTGTCTGGTGCAAGGAAAGGTCTGCAGCCTGATCATCGATGGTGGAAGCTGTGTTAATGTTGCTAGCGAGACCATGGTGAAGAAGCTTGGTTTGAAAACTCAAAAGCATCCTAAACCTTACCGGCTGCAGTGGCTTAATGAAGAGGGCGAGATGAGGGTATCTACTCAGGTCTCTATACCCTTGACCATTGGGAGGTATGAAGATGACATTCTCTGTGATGTGATACCCATGGAAGCCAGCCACATACTACTGGGAAGGCCTTGGCAGTTTGATAGGCGTGTCATCCATGATGGCTTCACCAACAAACATTCTTTTGAGTTCAACGGCAAGCGAACTGTCTTGGTACCTCTAACTCCTAAAGAAGTGCATGAAGATCAGCTTCAGCTTCAGAAAAAGAAAGAGATTGATCTCGAACCAGATAAGCAACACAGCTTCTATGCTAAAGCTAGTGAAATCAAAAGATCTCTTTATTCTCATCAATCGGTTCTCTTATTTATCTTTAAAGAATCTCTTTTGTCTCTAACTGATTGTACACCGGTGTATCCGAGTGAGATGTCAGCTCTTTTACAGGAATACCAGGATGTATTTCCAGAAGATAATCCCATAGGATTGCCACCTATTCGAGGGATTGAGCATCAGATTGATTTTGTACCAGGAGCTACTCTTCCCAACAGACCAGCATACAGAACTAATCCTGTGGAAACCAAGGAGCTACAAAGACAGGTTGAGGAGCTGATGGAGAAAGGTCATATCCGTGAGAGTATGAGCCCATGTGCTGTGCCTGTGCTCCTTGTGCCTAAGAAAGATGGGAGCTGGCGCATGTGTGTTGATTGTAGAGCAATCAACAACATAACAGTGAAGTATCGCCACCCTATTCCTAGATTAGATGATATGCTTGATGAGTTGCATGGTTCTAGTGTCTTTTCTAAGATAGATTTGAAGAGTGGATATCATCAAATAAGAATGAAAGAGGGAGATGAGTGGAAAACAGCCTTTAAGACTAAGCATGGGTTGTATGAGTGGTTAGTCATGCCTTTTGGATTAACCAATGCTCCTAGCACTTTTATGAGATTGATGAATCATGTGCTTAGATCTTTCATAGGTTTGTTTGTGGTAGTATACTTTGATGATATCCTTGTTTACAGTAAGAACCTAGGAGAGCATATAGATCATCTTAAGTCTGTTCTTGATGTGTTGAGAAAAGAAAAACTGTTTGCTAACCTTAAGAAATGCACTTTTTGTACGGATAACTTGGTCTTCCTAGGCTTTGTTGTGAGTGCAGATGGAGTAAAGATGGATCAGGAGAAGGTGAGAGCAATTCAAGAATGGCCAATTCCAAAGACTATAAGTGAAGTGAGGAGCTTCCACGGCCTTGCTGGTTTCTACAGGCGGTTTGTTAAAGACTTCAGCACTATAGCAGCTCCTTTGACTGAAGTAATCAAGAAAGAAGTCGGATTCAAGTGGGGAGAAGCACAAGAACTTGCCTTCCAATGCCTTAAAGAGAAGCTTACTCATGCCCCTCTTCTTATACTTCCTGATTTTAATAAAACTTTTGAAATAGAATGTGATGCTTCAGGAATTGGAATTGGTGCTGTATTGATGCAGGAGAAGAGACCCATTGCATACTTCAGTGAGAAGCTTGGAGGAGCTACCCTCAACTATGCAACTTATGATAAAGAACTATATGCCTTGGTGAGAGCCTTGCAGACTTGGCAACACTATCTCTGGCCTAAAGAGTTCGTCATACACACAGATCATGAGTCTCTCAAATACCTCAAAGGACAGCACAAACTCAGCAAGAGACACGCAAGGTGGGTTGAGTTCATTGAGACATTTCCTTATGTCATCAAGTATAAACAAGGTAAGGAAAACATAGTTGCTGATGCACTATCCAGAAGGTATGTTCTCTTGAACACTCTTGACGCTAAACTATTAGGATTTGAGCAGATTAAAGGAATGTATGAGAATGATCCTGATTTTAAAGAGGCTTACAACTCTTGTGAGAAATTTGCTGTGGGACACTACTTTAGACATGATGGTTTTCTTTTCTATGATAATCGATTGTGTGTGCCTAACTGTTCTTTGAGAGACTTGTTTGTTAGGGAATCTCATGGAGGAAGTCTCATGGGTCACTTTGGTATTGCAAAGACTCTTAAAACTTTGCAGGATCACTTCTTTTGGCCTCGGATGAAAAGAGATGTGGAGAAACTATGTGAGAGATGTGCAACTTGCAAGCAAGCCAAGTCTAAGGTTCAGTCTCACGGTTTGTATACTCCTCTCCCTATACCTTATCATCCTTGGAATGACATATCTATGGATTTCATTGTTGGATTGCCTAGAACTAGGACTGGAAAGGATTCTATCTTTGTGGTTGTGGATAGGTTCTCAAAGATGGCACATTTCATAGCTTGTCACAAAACTGATGATGCATTGCATATTGCTAACTTGTTCTTTAAAGAGATTGTGCGCATACATGGCATGCCTAAGACTATTGTTTCTGATAGAGATACTAAGTTTCTTAGTTATTTTTGGAAGACTCTTTGGTCTAAGCTAGGTACTAAACTCTTGTTTTCTACTACTTGTCATCCACAAACTGATGGACAAACTGAAGTAGTTAATAGGACTCTTGGAACACTCTTGCGTGCATTCATAAAGAAAAACTTGAAATCATGGGAAGACTATTTGCCTCATTGTGAATTTGCATACAATCATGCTGTGCATTCTACTTCTAAGTTTTCTCCTTTTGAGATTGTTTATGGGTTCAATCCCAACTCTCCTTTGGATTTAATCCCTTTACCTGAGTGTGAAAGGGTCAGCGTTGATGGCAAAAAGAAGGCAGAGATGGTGAAACAACTCCACGAGCAGGCTAGGCTCAACATTGAGGCAACAACCAAACAGTATGTTAAGCATGCTAACAAAGGAAGGCGTGAGATGGTCTTTGAAGTGGTGATCAGGTCTGGATTCACCTAAGGAAAGAGAGGTTTCCCAATGAAAGGAAGTCCAAGCTGATGCCGCGGATTGATGGACCTTTTAAGGTCATAAGGAAGATCAGCAACAATGCCTACAAACTGGATTTGCAAGGTAAGTATGATGTGAGTAATAGCTTCAATGTTACTGACTTGATCCCTTTTATTGCAGATGAGCCAGATTTGAGGACAAATCCTTTTCAAGTGGGAGGGGATGATATGATCATGGACCAGCTAGTTGATAAAGATGAAGAAGGAGAGACTGAAGATACACTAGCTGAAGAGGAAGCTGTCCTAGCCATTCCCACAGGTCCTAAACACTCGTGCAATGACAAGGAGACTCAAGGAAGCTGTTGGAAACATACTGAAGATCTCTAAGGAGCAAGAAGACTGTCTTGGTAGAAGCTTGAGCCACCAAGACACACTCATCACCATTCATGTGATCTTACCATCAAGCTGATCATCATCTAGGCAAGTGGCTTGGTATACTCTTTTTCCCTTGATTAGTTTTGTCCCACTGGGTTTTCTAATCAAGGTTTTTAATGAGGTATCAAGTTCACTTACACATTCCTAGTTGATGTATCTTGGATACAACTCGGCCTAAGGCATCTTGGACCGACTTCATTATCTATCTTATATTATGTTTTAGTCTAAGTGTTGTGTTATGACTTTGAAACCGTGTGGAGCCTTTTCCTTTATGTTTTCTTATGTTTTCGAGACCTTGTGCATGTACAAGGATCTCTCTATTTAAGTGTATCACAAACCCTCATTCTAATCTAAGTTATCTTTTGTTTAAACCTTGTGTTTTCTTCTCCCTTGCTTTCACGAGTTAAGAGAGTGTCTGGTGAGTAGTATCCAGTCTGTTGGTGTGTAATATCCAACGCCCAAGGGCTTTAGAAAGGTGTGTCATATCCGATCTAAGCCTAGGAGTATCAAGGAGCCTTTCCGCAGCCTCTTGTGTCACCATTCGATCCACAGCCTTGATAAACTTGAGTCTTTGATTCGTTTATGCGAGGATCTATCCAAACCATCCAGAGAAGGGTCCTAGGATCTCATTACCGAGGAGCTGAAGTGGAGAACCGTGAAGGAGATGGAAAGGCTTTGGTGACCTATACTGGAGCTATCAACCCCCGCGGCAATGATCAAGACTTCATCAGGAGATCCGAGATGGATGCACTCATCAAAATGCTCAAGGATAATGGTAACATTCATGGGTATTCATTTGGTGCTTCTATGATTGCTAGAACTATAGAAATGACTCCTAATGTGGCTGAGATTGCTAGGATTGATAGTAAGACTGGAATTGAGCATTGCATTGATAGAAATGCTAGGATGAATGCATATAGATCACAAATTAGCATCTGTCATAGTGCTAGCAATACATCCAAACCATTGATTATAGATTCAGGTGCATCTCATCATATGATTAGTGACACCAACCTTATTAAGGATATAGAACCTACTAATGGATGTGTAATGATTGCAAATGGGGATAAGATACCTATTAAGGGAATAGGAAACTTAAAGCTATTTGATAAGAACACTAGAGCATTTTACATTCCGGAATTCACATCAAACCTTCTTTCAGTTAAGAAATGCACTACTGATTTGAATTGCAATGTTATATTCAGTCCTAATGATGTGAAGTTTCAGGATATTGAGAGCAGCCAATTGATTGGAAAAGGAGTTACAAAGAGAGACTTATACATGCTTGAGAAGCTTGATCCTGTTTCCAATTATAACTGCTCATTTACTTCTGCTTCTAGTTTGAATAAAAATGCATTGTGGCATGCTAGACTAGGTCATCCCCATGAGAGGGCTTTAAACTTGATGTTACCTGGTGTGGTTTTTGAAAATAATAAGTGTGAGGCTTGCATTTTAGGCAAGCATTGTAAGAATGTGTTTCCAAGAACATCTACTGTTTATGAAAATTGCTTTGATTTGATTCATACTGATGTGTGGACTGCACCGACTTTTTCTACAGATAATCATAAGTATTTTGTCACATTTATTGATGAAAAATCTAAATACACCTGGTTAACACTCATTCCATCAAAAGATAGGGTGATAGATGCATTCAAGAACTTTCAAGCTTATGTGACTAACCATTATCATGCTAGGATTAAAATTTTGAGATCAGATAATGGAGGAGAGTACACAAGCTATGCGTTCAAGAGTCATCTAGATCACCATGGAATCCTTCATCAAACAAGCTGTCCCTACACACCACAACAGAATGGTGTAGCTGAGAGAAAGAACAGGCACTTGATGGAAGTGGCTCGGTCACTGATGTTCCAAGCTAATGTACCTAAGAGATTCTGGAGTGATGCTGTATCCACTGCGTGCTATCTAATCAACAGGATGCCTACAAAGGTGTTGAAGGATCAAGCACCATTTGAAGTTCTGAACAAGCGCAAGCCATCCTTGGAATACATGAGAGTGTTTGGATGCTTATGCTATGTTCTAGTACCAGGAGAGTTGAGGAACAAGCTAGAAGCAAGAAGCAGAAAGGCAATGTTCATTGGCTACTCAACAACTCAAAAAGGATATAAGTGTTATGATCCAGAAGCTAGAAGGGTGCTTGTATCTAGAGATGTGAAGTTCATTGAAGAAAGAGGATACTATGAGGAGAAGAATCAAGAAGATTTGAAGGATCTCACATCAGATAAAGCTGGAGTCTTAAGAATCATTTTGGAAGGTCTCGGTATCAAGATGAACCAGGATCAATCCACAAGAAGTGGAAGACAAGAAGAGAGCTCAACTGCACCAAGTGGAGCTGCTCAAACACCTCACCTTGATCATGAGGGGGGAAGTGAACCTGAAACTCAAGAAAATGGCCAAGAAGGAGTCGGCTTGAGTGAGGAAGGAGAGAGTTCAACTCAGGTTCTCATCATCAAGGTGAGCAAGACCAAGGAGAGGAAGAACATCAGAGTGAAGCACAAGAACCGCATACACAAGCTGAGCCGGTTCAAGAGCAAGAACAACCAGTATTGAGGAGGAGCACAAGGCTGAGAAAGGATCCTTCCTCTTGGTAAACACGCGAGTGTACTACAATGCCCAAGCTGTGGAGCATCCTTCTCAAGTTGTGTGTTCCTTTGCTCAATACCCTGAAGAACATTGTGCCTTCATGGTTAACTTGGATGAGAACTACATCCCAAGAAGCTATGAAGAAGCAATCATGGATAAAGAATGGAAGGAATCAGTTGGAGCTGAAGCAGGAGCTATGATCAAGAATGATACATGGTATGAGAGTGAGTTACCAAAAGGGAAGAAGGCTGTGACTAGTAGATGGATATTCACAATCAAGTACAAGGCTGATGGAAAGATTGAGAGGAAGAAGTCAAGGCTAGTTGCAAGGGGTTTCACTCAAACTTATGGAGAAGATTACATAGAAACCTTTGCACCAGTAGCTAAACTACACACAATCCGGATTGTATTAAGCTTGGCTGTGAATCTTGGATGGGGGTTATGGCAAATGGATGTGAAGAATGCCTTTCTACAAGGTGAACTTGAGGATGAAGTGTATATGCATCCACCTCCAGCCTTGAACACTTAGTGAAGAGATGGGAATGTTTGAGGTTGAAGAAAGCTATGAAGAAAGCTATCTATGGACTGAAGCAATCACCAAGAGCTTGGTACAACAAGCTGAGCACTACTCTCAATGGCCGAGCTTCAAGAAGTCTGAACTAGATCACACTCTCTTCATCACACACTCACGACTCCCTCAGGTATGATTGCACTCCTTGTGTATGTGGATGATATCATTATCACAGGAAGTGATAAGGAAGGTATCATAGCAACCAAGGAGTTCCTTAAATCCATGTTTGAGATTAAAGACTTGGGAGAAATGAAATACTTTCTTGGAATTGAGATATGTAGATCCAAGGAAGGTTTGTTCATGTCCCAAAGGAAGTATACACTTGATCTTTTGAAAGGCGCAGGTGCTTATGGAGGCAAGACAGCAAGGATGCCTATGGAGTATGGATGGGTTGCAATGGGAGCACTGAAGTGGTGGGATACTGTGATGCGGATTGGGCTGGTGATAGAGCAGACAGGAGATCAACCACAGGCTATTGCACATTCATTGGAGGCAACTTGGTGACTTGGAAGAGTAAGAAGCAGAAGGTGGTGTCTTGCTCAAGTGCAGAAGCTGAGTATAGAGCTATGCTGAAGCTGACCAACGAGCTGGTGTGGATCAAGGGCATCTTGAAGCATTTGGAGATTGATCAAGCCACGCCAATGACAATGCATTGTGATAACCAAGCCGCCATCCACATTGCCTCCAACTCGGTGTTCCATGAGAGAACCAAGCACATTGAAGTTGATTGCCACAAGGTGAGGCAGATGATCATCTTAGGAGTCATCTTGCCATGCTACAAAGAAGTGAAGATCAGTTAGCGGATGTGTTCACCAAGGCTGCAAGACAGAA
>NW_022610871.1:0-22914 GCF_000309985.2 Brassica rapa
TAACCCAGACAACATATATGACTTGTTCATACCAACCGACACCTTGAACCATCATTCAGAGGTCAGGTCGTCCATACTCAACCATGATCAGATCTTACACGGCCTTCCTTGAACAATCACACTTTGGCTCAGTATCTATGGTCTACGACACATAGTACTAGCCACACACTTCGTCATGACACTTAGCCAATCTCGAAGCTATCAACACCAAGGTTGATATCTAGAAGCATCAATCAATACTCTTACTCCTGCAACGTGAATATCCATACTAGTGTTTGGCCATCGAACCATCGTCATGAAACATGATCCGACCACTAGACTTGATAAGCCATCGTCCACTTAGCATGTACTGATATAACCGGCCTTCCATTGCCATCATGTGGGTCTACGCCCTACATAAGGCATATGGCGCCTATCCTACTCACCAACCCAAAGTTGATTGTAAGATATCCCACTTAGCCTTTGTGTTGGGATCGGTTATACCCGTGGATCTGGCTGGATCGTCCATAGTCTCGTCTAACCGTTTGGTTAAGATCTAGATGCAATCATGCGCGCGCCTAACTCGTCAGTTATGGACCGCGACCTCATTACTCAACCAGAACCACGGTTATAACCAATCCCAACACATCAACAAGGCCACGCCAATGTACAGGAGGAGTAGAAGAAGAAATAGATGAAAAGAATAAGAAGAATAGGACACAATCCAAACGCCCATGGCTAGACCGGTTCAGACTGTCCGATGGTCTTAGCCGATGAGTCGGTGGTTATCCCACTGACCCTATCTGACTGAACCACGGGGTTGGAGTCCTTCTCCAGACCTTTCTCTATGCTTGGGTATCCATAACCACACGGCCTCCTCTCTCCTAAACCGTTCTCCTTGCCGGAGATACTAAACCACCACAACCGAGCCTTTTTCGGCTTGGATCCTCGGTTCTCATTGGGGGATCCCTTTGTTTAGGACGTGTGTCCTTTGTCTCAGACAGAATGAGACTGAATAATACTGAATGCCTTGATCTCTGGTCGTGCATCCTATATATAGGCAACCAAAGGTCATGTGTGAAGGGACACATCCCTTCGAAGCATCCTTTTGGGACAGATCTTGGGCATCGATTACAATCAACGGTCCAGATCGTACCTGTTCGGAAATGGAAGGTTCCAGACCTTATAGGCACGTACAACCCAAGCGCAGACTTGATACCCAAGCCCACGGCCTGTCCACAAGAGCCCAACGACTCATGGACCACATGGCCGGACCTCATGGCCCGCCACTGACCCAGACCCGGACCATCGGCCCGAAACCCAAACAGTCCGTCGAGCTGAGATGAGCTGACTCCCAGCTGCCTCAGCTGAGTGAGCTAGTAGTCCAGCTGGTTGAGCTGACTTAACTTGGAACGAGCTAGGCTGAGCTTGACCGAGCTATGTCTAGCTGATCGAGCTTCCCGTAAGCATCGCCCAGCTTATGTACAGCTTGTTCTAGCTGACTTCTTTCTCTTATAAGGTTAAGTCTCAGCATCCTGACGTCCTTAACCTTCTATCTTGGCCATGGAACGCTTGCCTTAAGGTCCTAAGACCGGCTGGTTCGTTTCCTCGAACCATGGCCGTCCCGACGGTCCTTATCCAGGATCGCGGATGTTACAAGTCTCCCCCACTTGAAATGGATTCGTCCTCGAATCCGGTGGTGATTATATCTTGTCCCAAGACAAAATATTCCAACCGACTTATTCTAGTCTTGATCAGGGAATAGAACAAGTTTGATTCAGATCCACCAATTGACCACTTCGATGATCAAGTTCCTTTGACCATCGTTGTACAGGTCTCCCCCACTTAATAAGTATTTAACCACAAAAATCCTATCAAGTGGTCCTTTCTGGTTTCGCTGATGGCACCCTTACTTGTCTAATTCGACCACAGTCAAGAGTCCATCAAGCATCCATTCAAGTGATACTTGTAAATCCATCCAAAGACATTCTTTGTGTCACTGACCGAACTCTCCAGGTTGCGGTCCTTGTATCCAACAAGTCTGTGTCTTTCTTTTGAATATCGTCTTCTTTAGACTTTATTCTTTCGCTGATCGTAGTCCATGACTATATCATAACCAGTCCGTAGGAACATGCTGCATACTCGAGCCTTAGTAGATTTGGCCAATCCCCACACCACTCGATGTACGAGTCAAGTCCTCACGAACTTGTTCCAATCTTTAGGCTGCTCGTCCTACAACGAGTCCTAACAGATTGTTATGGTTCTTTTGTCCTTCATGGACAATAAGGTTCATGACCTCAGCCACAACGTACTGGATCATCCCCTTAACCAGCCACAACCTTTTCAGGCTTGGCCACATTGCGATCTTAGTCCCTCCAGACTAAAAACCCCTCAGACTTGACTTATGTCCTTTACTGGACTTTGTCATAATTCGATCCTGGTCCATTTATGGACGTGATCGTATTCCGGTCCTGGTCCACTCAGGGACTCGACCGTTTCACCCTGACCATAGGTCCATCTCCGAATAGGTCGTGGCCTGATCCTCATCCATTACTGGACTTGATCATTCTCAACCGTAGGTCAAACTCCGACTTGGTTGTACTACGACCATGGTCCTCTCTCGGACATGGTCAACTTTGGCTCTGCCATCTCGGCCGGAGCCAAAGAAATGGACTCTAGGACAGCGGAACTGTCCCTGGTTCCAGTTCAATCAGAAAGGGATCGGACCTATCAGGGGGGACACCTTGTAGCGCCTGAAACACATCCTGGAACTCGGACACCAACGAATCCTCGCGTGGGTCTAGCAGAAAACCAGAACTGTCAGGCTCTGTAGTTGTAATTGTAGCCAAGAATGACTGACAACCCTGTTCCAGCATCCGAATCGCTCGAACTGCTGAAACCACTACTTTCTCTTGAGCCTGACACAGACCTTGGTACTCTACCGGGTGAAGTCCATTCTCCAATTGCACACGACCCTTATGGCAATCGAGAGTGGCTCGGTACTTTCCCAATCAGTCCATGCCTAAGATCACTATTGATTCTTTAGGTGGACACCGACCCGATTCACAGGGAAGACCTTTCCCTGGATCTGTACTGGGATATTCGACATGAGACCTAGTGAGTTCATGGCTTGCCCACTGGCTGCCCTCACTATCCCAAAATTATCACCTGCATCCAGACAGAACAAACCCTTTCCGACCAGTCCCGGACTCACAAAACCTATGTGTAGCCCTGCGTCGGAAAGTACGTGGGTTTTTACCCCACCGACCGTGAGGGTTCCTATCAGAGACCCCATCAGAATCCCCTAGACCACATTCTAGGTTCCAGACCAAGCATTACTACTTGAATGTAAAAAGATAAATTTAGAGATTGCCAGAGATCGAATCAAAAGATCCGGAAGCTCCGTCGTCTCGTGACAGTTCATACACCCTCGGTGTTGTGGTTGGTTTGCCTTGGGACGCCTTGCCTGTGTCTCCACGGCCCTTCCCCTGACTTCCTTGCAGCTTGGGACACTCCGATTTGAAATGTCCTTGCTGGCCACAATGGAAACAAGTCATCTGGCCGCTTCTACCAGACGGGTTCGGTCGAGGACAGTTCTGAACCCCATGGTCCATGCTGCCACAACAAACACAAGCCCCCTTGGCCTTCCAGCACTCACCAGGATGGGTCCGTCAATATTTGGAACACGCAGGTCGGCCACCAGAGGTCTTGCCTCCGTCCACCCGGTCCCATTTTCTCTTTTTATCATTAGTTTTGCCCGATGGGCCAGACTGTGGCTTAGCCTTAAGCTTAGCTTCTTCAGCCAAGTTAGACTCCAACAAAGCCACCCGTTCCACTTGCAGTGGGTACCTAGATGAGTAGGATTTCGGTTTGATCACACATTTGGAAAACGTCCCATACCATTCTCCAAAGCGTCTTACTATTGCGAATGCTCACACCATTCACAACAGCAACTATAATATACCTCAATCCCCATCATACTGAGATACTTAACATCATGTTCTTCCAATGATTGGAATGAACACCCAGAGTTTCCTCATTCTTTCTTTGGACGGATTCAGATTGGAATTGATTCATTCCATCTGACTCGATCAATGGAAACCTACCTTAACTTATACCAGTCCTAACTGATCAAGGGATAACACTTAACTTCAGTAGAATGCTGCACGTTTATTTCAACCTAAGCCACTCTCTGGTCCATGTTACTTTCCTTGTTTAGGTCATCCATAAACAAGTCTTGCATTGCTTCCATCCCTTCCAACCCGTCTATTACTTCTAAATAATAGATCGACCAACCTTTCTGTTTTTAGGTTCTTGCCCTTGGAAAATGTATCTTGGCTAAGCCGGTTCATCTTAGAATTCCCACATTCACAAGCATAATACCCTAGCTTACCTCAACTCTTTCTTGGCTCTCCCCAACTAAGGTTTCATAGTCATCATAGATTTGGAAATAATTTCGGTATGGAACGCATAATCATAGAGCGTTGTCCTAAACAGGATCAACCTGGCTCTGATACCAACTTGTAACACCCTGATCCGGCCGACTAGGCCGTGGTCGAAGCCTTACGTCGCTCGGTCCACTTCCTGGCCGAACCTCTTAATTTTTGCCCTTTATTTATAAAATCGCCTAAAGGCAAGGGCTAACTTAAACCTTAGCTAAAGACTTCCCTAGTCATTAATAGCATAGATCCTTTCAACAGATACGCAGCGGATTATTCTCTAATTAACCATTGGTCTAAAACCAATCTAACACTTGTCTGGTCGAATCACCTTAGCCTTGGCCAGTTTACTCAACTACCAATTAGCTTAAAGGTCAATCCTAAACCCAAACCAAGCCATACGATTCTGAGGTTCCATTCCCCTAAACCATTCTATCTAGATCTACATAAGTAAATGCTAGATCATACCTTTGCCACATCTATGGAGCTTATTAGCTCATCGGTCCTCCATTGACTTGAATTGCTCTTGCTTAACAGCTGGACCACGATCACTCAATCATCTTACTTAAGGTCCTTATCTTGACTCCTGCATCAAACAACTCCCCTAGGTACTTAGTCATTCAACCAACCATCCCCACAGACATAAGTAACCTTTGAGAAGTCTTCGAAAGGATAAGGATATGTATTTGGCCTATCTCGGCTCAAGCACAATCCGAAATCCTTTTGCCTTATAGGCAATAGTACCAAGTCCATCTTCTGGACTGACAAAGCTCATGAGATCCTAAGTCAATCAACCAACCATCCTCACATGACTTGGAACTGATGAGTCATCATCTGGCCTGACCGGCCTTGGGACTTAACCCAGACAACATATATGACTTGTTCATACCAACCGATGCATTCATTAATCAGGTTAGTACCGACACCTTGAACCATCATTCAGAGGTCAGGTCGTCCATACTCAACCATGATCAGATCTTACACGGCCTTCCTTGAACAATCACACTTAGGCTCAGTATCTATGGTCTACGACACATAGTACTAGCCACACACTTCGTCATGACACTTAGCCAATCTCGAAGCTATCAACACCAAGGTTGATATCTAGAAGCATCAAATCAATACTCTTACTCCAGCAACGTGAATATCCATACTAGTGTTTGGCCATCGAACCATCGTCATGAAACATGATCCGACCACTAGACTTGATAAGCCATCGTCCACTTAGCATGTACTGATATAACCGGCCTTCCATTGCCATCATGTGGGTCTACGCCCTACATAAGGCATATGGCGCCTATCCTACTCACCAACCCAAAGTTGATTGTAAGATATCCCACTTAGCCTTTGCGGCTAGAACCATCCAACCATAGCTGGATCGTCCATAGTCTCGTCTAACCGTTTGGTTAAGATCTAGGTGCGATCGGCCAGTTATAAGTCCGGCCCAAAGGCTCACGGACGTTCTTACCTGATCCGACCCAAAGCCTGGATCCATACCACAGAGTAAGGCCCAAGACCAAAACGGATTGCCTTGCAACCAATCAGACCTTGCGACACAACACTCCGGTTAAACTAACCGTCTGTCCGTTCGACTATGCAGCCGCGGACTGTCCACTTGGTTCGGCCTAAGCCTTGAACCAATGGTACCATTTGGAACTCACACCTTTTGGGAACTAGTACCCTTTGGACACACGTGCCTCTTGGTAACTCATGACCCTTGGCAACTCGCACCCATTCAGATGTTCCAACCATTCGACCTAACCGTCCGTAGGGACTGTCTGGTCCGTGCGTGTGTCCGGCCTATGGCCAAAGGACCACGCCTTAACCTACACAAGTCATGAACCATTGTGACTGTTCAAGGTAGGGTTGCAGCCGTTCAGAACAGAACAGAACCGCCCCTATCAATCGGATCACCTGAGGCCAGTCAGATCATGTGCGCGCCTAACTCGTCGGTTATGGACCGCGACCGCATTACTCAACAAGAACCACGGTTATAACCAATCCCAACACATCAACAAGGCCACGCCAATGTACTGGAGGAGTAGAAGAAGAAATAGATGAAAAGAATAAGAATAATAGGACACAATCCAAACGCCCATGGCTAGACCGGTTCAGACTGTCCGATGGTCTTAGCCGATGAGTCGGTGGTGACCCCACTGAACCTATCTGACTGAACCACGGGGTTGGAGTCCTTCTCCAGACCTTTCTCTATGCCTTTGGTATCCATAACCACACGGCCTCCTCTCTCCAAAACCGTTCTCCTTGCCGGAGATACTAAACCACCACAACCGAGCCTTTTCTGGCTTGGATCCTCGGTTCTCATTGGGGGATCCCTTTGTTTAGGATGTGTGTCCTTTGTCTCAGACAGAATGAGACTGAATAATAATGAATGCCTTGATCTCTGGTCGTGCATCCTATATATAGGCAACCAAAGGTCATGTGTGAAGGGACACATCCCTTCGAAGCATCCTTTTGGGACAGATCTTGGGCATCGATTACAATCAACGGTCCAGATCGTACCTGTTCGGAAATGGAAGGTTCCAGACCATATAGGCATATACAACCCAAGCCCAGACTTGATACCCAACCACAAGAGCCCAACGACTCATGGACCACATGGTCGGACCTCATGGCCCGCCACTGACCTAGACCAGGACCATCGGCCCGAAACCCAAACAGTCCGTCCAGCTGAGATGAGCTGACTCCCAGCTGCCTCAGCTGAGTGAGCTAGTAGTCCAGCTGGTTGAGCTGACTTAACTTGGAACGAGCTAGGCTGAGCTTGACCGAGCTATGTCTAGCTGATCGAGCTTCCCGTAAGCATCGTCCAGCTTATGTATAGCTTGTTCTAGCTGACTTCTTTCTCTTATAAGGTTAAGTCTCAGCATCCTGACGTCCTTAACCTTCTATCTTGGCCATGGAACGCTTGCCTTAAGGTCCTAAGACCGGCTGGTTCGTTTCCTCGAACCAGGGCCGTCCCAACGGTCCTAATCCAGGATCGTGGATGTTACACACACGGACAGCAAAGGACGTCTTGTGTGTGCTGACGGACACCCACGGACGTCATGTGTGTGCTGACGGACACCCACGGACGTCCTGTGTGTACTGAACAGACAGCCCACGTGGGCCAAAATCACCCGAACAGTCCACGGGAAGGGCCAGCGTGCTGAGTCGAAGGACCAGCGTGCTGATATGTGCACTGATGGACAGCCACGGACGTCCTGTGTATGCTGACGGACACACACGGACACACACAGACAGCCACGGACACCCACGGACGTCCTGTGTGTACTGAACAGACTGCCCACGTGGGCCAAAATCACCCAAACAGTCCACGTGAAGGGCCAGCGTGCTGAGTCCAAGGACCAACGTGCTGATATGTGTACTGATGGACAGCCACGGACGTCCTGTGTGTGCTGACGGACACAGACGGACACGCACAGACACACACGTACAGCCACGAACGTCCTGTGTCTGCTGGCGGACACCAACGGACGTCCTGTGTGTACTGAACAGACAGCCCACGTGGGCCAAAATCACCCGAACAGTCCACGGGAAGGGTCAGCGTGCTGAGTCCAAGGACCAACGTGCTGATATGTGTACTGACGGACAGCCACGGACGTCCTGTGTGTGCTGACGGACACACACAGACAGCCATGGACGTCCTGTGTGTGTGCTGAAGGACACATGGACGTCCTGTGTGTTCTGACGGACACCCACGGACGTTCTGTGTGTACTGAACAGACAGCCTACGTGGTCCAAAATCACCCGAACAGTCAACAGGAAGGGCCAACGTGCTGAGTCCAAGGACCAACGTGCTGATATGTGTACTGATGGACAACCACGGACGTCCTGTGTGTGCTAACAGACACACACGGACACACACGGACAGCGACAAACAGCCACGGACGTCGTATGTGTGCTGACGGACAGCCACAGACAGCCACGGACATCCTGTGTGTGCTGGTGGACACCCATGGACGTCTTGTGTGTACTGAACAGACAGCCGACGCGGGCCAAAATCACCCAAACAGTCCACGGGAAGGGCCAGCATGTTGAGTGGATGGACAAACGTGCTGATATGTATACTGATGGACAGCCACAGACGTCCTGTGTGTCCTGACAGACACACACGGACACAAACAGACAGCCACAGACGTCCTGTGTGTGCTGGCGGACACCCACAGACGTCATGTGTGTACTGAACAGACAGCCCACGTGGGCTAAAATCACCCGAACAGTCCACAGGAAGGGTCAGCGTGCTGAGTCCAAGGACCAACATGCAGATATGTGTACTGATGGACAGCCACAGACGTCCTGTGTGTGCTGACGGACACACACGGACAGCCACAGAAGTCTTGTGTGTGCTGACGGACACCCACAGACGTCCTGTGTGTTCTGACGGACACCCACAGACAGCCACGGACATCCTGTGTGTGCTGACGGACACACATGGACGTCCTGTGTGTGCTGACGGAAACCCACAGATGTCCTGTGTGTACTTAACAGACAGGCCACATGGGCCAAAATCGCCCAAACACTCCACGGGAAGGGTCAGCGTGCTGAGTCCAAGGACTAACGTGCTGATATGTGTACTAATGGACAGCCACGGACGTCCTGTGTGTGCTGACGGACACAGACAGACACGCACAGACACACACGTACAGCCACAGACGTCCTGTGTGTGCTGGCGGACACCAACAGACGTCCTGTGTGTACTGAGCAGACAGCCCAAGTGGGCCAAAATCACCCGAACAGTCCACGGGAAGGGTCAGCGTGCTGAGTCAAAGGACCAACGTGCTGATATGTGTACAGATGGACAGCCACGGACGTCCTGTGTTTGCTGACAGACACACACGGACACAAACAGACAGCCACAGACGTCCTGTGTGTGCTGGCGGATACCCACAGATGTCCTGTGTGTACTGAACAGACAGCCCACGTGGGCTAAAATCACCCGAATAGTCCACCGGAAGGGTCAGCGTGCTGAGTCCAAGGACCAACATGCAGATATGTGTACTGATGGACAGCCACAGACGTCCTGTGTGTGCTGGCGGACACACACGGACAGCCACAGAAGTCTTGTGTGTACTGACGGACACCCACAGATGTCCTGTTTGTGCTGACGGACACCCACGGACTGCCACGGACGTCCTGTGTGTGCTGACGGACACACACGGACGTCCTGTGTGTGCTGACGGACACCCACAGACGTCCTGTGTGTACTTAACAGACAGGCCACATGGGCCAAAATCACCCAAACAGTCCACGGGAAGGGTCAGCGTGCTGAGTCCAAGGACTAACGTGCTGATATGTGTACTGATGGACAGCCACAGACGTCCTGTGTGTACTGACGGACACACACGGACACACACGGTCACACAAGGACAGCCAAGGACGTCTTGTGTGTGCTGATGGACACCCACGGACGTCATGTGTGTGCTGACGGACACCCACGGATGTCCTGTATGTACTGAACAGACAGCCCACGTGGGCCAAAATCACCCGAACAGTCCACAGGAAGGGCCAGCGTGCTGATTCCAAGGACCAGCGTGCTGATATGTGCACTGATGGACAGCCACGGACGTCCTGTGTATGCTGATGGACACACACAGACAGCCACAGACACCCACAGACGTCCTGTGTGTACTGAACAGACTGCCCATGTGGTCCCAAATCACCCAAGCAGTCCACGAGAAGGGCCAGCGTGCTGAGTCCAAGGACCAACGTGCTGATATGTGTACTGATGGACAGCCACGGACGTCCCGTGTGTGCTAACGGACACAGACGGACACGCACTGTCACGCCCCCAATCCTGAATAGGATTGTCGGCCAGCTCAATGAAGCTAGGTTCAGTTCACTCCAGCTCATTCCCTACTAAGTCAGCTCCACTAGCTGGACTACTAGCTCACTCAGCTGAGGCAGCTGAGAGTCAGCTCATCTCAGCTAGACGGACTGTCCTGGCTTTAGGCCGATGGTCCGGGTCCGGGTCAGTGGCGGGCTGTGAGGTCCGGCCATGAGGCCATGGGCTGTTGGGTCTTTGGACAAGGCCGTGGGCTATGCCCAGGAGGCTTGGGGCGTGGGTTGGGCTTGTGGCCGACCCCAAACCCAATCAGAAAGGGCGAAGGGATGCAAGTGGCCGAAAGGGGACAACCCTTGGCCGATGGTGCCCATTCGCTAGCAAGTCATGCCTGTTCGTGGGGCAAGACTTACCCCCTAGTTTTCTATAAATATGGGGGCTCTCTGGTGGATTTCCTTATCCAATTCCAGAGTAAAATACTCAGAGAAAAACGTAGAGAGAAAGAAAGAGAGAAAGAGAGAGTTCCGGCCAAGAGAAAGGCCGATTGTGGTGGTGTTGTGTTCCGGGGACTCTGATCGTTTGAGAACTAACTCCGGTCAAGAATGGGAGATCAAGACGAGGAGAAGAGCATGGAGAACCCAGACGTGGTTCACAAGGTATGTGATGGGCCGTGGCTCCATCAGACCGAACGGACGGTCCATGCGACCGCACCGCGGCTCTGCTCAGTTCCTAAGTCCCATCCGACTCTCCTTATCTGTTTCAATTCGTTTCTCTTCTCTTCTCTCTGGTTAAACACGAAAGGCTGTGTTGGTTGAGTCCAAGGGACACGTCCCTAGGCTTTGTCCGAGTTAATTGCTGTTCTTGGCGAGTTCAACTTGTTTTCTTTTTCCTGCATATCTTTTGATCCGATTTTGTGCATTTGTCATTCAAGTAATATGTTTTTGGCATCCATCGATTTTCACTTTCCTTTTTGATTGGATTTTCCATTTAATTGCATTTAATTTTCTTGGCTTGCACTTCAAGTTTTTCCCATTTAAAAAAAAGAAAAGAAATATTGGTCTTTCCATTTTTAAATTTTTGAAACTTAACTTTAAAAAAAAAAAAAAAGGAAGTTTTACATTCATTGCATACATATTTAGATATATTTTCCCTTTCTCTTTGATCCTTTGCCGATCACTCTTTCTTCTTCCTCTCTTGTCGCATGAGACATGGGAGACCTAAATGGTGGACCAACACAAGCCGAGATCAATGCTCAGCTGATGGCTAACCATGCTGAACTCCAAGCCGCCCTGGCTACTGTGACTGAGCAGCTGGCTCAGATAGCAGGAAGAGATCGAGCTAATGTTCCACAGCCAAGGAGGAGAAACCAACCCATTCCGGAAGAACAACAGTCCCAATCCAGTGAGGACAACTCGGACACTGACCGTACCGAACCAGAAGAGCCGCGGCGTGAACGAGCCGGACGTGGGAACCGACGGGAGTATCGGGTCCAAGGCGATGCAAGCCCGGTCCGAAGGAGATTCAGAGACGATGAAGTAGCTTGGCAGGGAGGCAAGGATCTCAAACTTACTCCTCCAACCTTTGCTGGAAAGGTTGACCCGGACGCCTACATCGAATGGGAGAGGCGCATGGAGTACATCTTTGAGTACTACCGCTATACCGAGGCCAAGAAGATCGCTTTAGCCGCAGCCCAACTGACGGAAAATGCCCTAACCTGGTGAGACAGGGAAGTAGCCGAGGTTGGCAGAGTCTATAGGATCGACACTTGGGATGAGATGCGAGCTAAGCTCCGTGCAAGGTATATTCCCTCATACTATCAGCGGGACTTACTAAAACGTTTTCGCAAGTTGTCTCAGGGTACTAGGTCCGTAGAGGAGTACTTTGAGGAGTTTGAGGCTCTCAAGAACAAGCTCAGGACGCGCGAGACCGAAGAGGTTATGATGGCTCAGTTCTGAGAAGGCCTTCAAGACCGCATCGCTCGCAAGGTGGAGAGGCAGACCTACGTCAACTTCAATGATCTCCTCCACTATGCCATACAGGCCGAGCAGCACATTAAAAGGAAGAACGCCTCTAGTGCCAGGAACAAGACGCCATGGGCTTCATCCGGATCCAAGGGGGCTGAGAAGAACAAATCCATTGAAGTGGAAAACCGGTTCAAGAAGAGCCAAACCGACCAGTCCAAACCAGGTTCATCCGAACCAGGTAAGGGACAAACACAAGCTCAAAGAACTCGTGAAATTACTTGTTTCAAATGTCAGGGGAAGGGGCACTACGCCAGGGACTGTCCGAACAAGCGTGTCATGATCCTTAAGGCAGACGGCGAGTATGAGTCCCAAGACGAGGCCGATGTAGAGATGGCTGACTCAGGAGACGAGATAGTGGACTATGCTGAAACTGGTGAGCTACTGGTGGTCAGACGAGCTCTCAGTGCTCTCTTTGATCCAGAAACCGTCCAACGAGAGAACATCTTCCATACTAGATGTAGCGTGGAAGGCAAGGTATGTAGTCTAATTATTGATGGTGGCTCTTGCACTAACGTGGCCAGCAGGTACCTTGTTGAAAAGTTAGGACTAGCAAAGTTGCCACACCCCAGGCCATACAAGCTCAAGTGGCTCAATGATGAGACGGAGCTTAAAATCTCGGAGCAAGTTGTTGTTTCCTTTTGTATTGGTAAGTACCAGGACCAGGTGAAGTGTGATGTGGTTCCTATGCAAGCCGGTCATCTACTGTTAGGGAGGCCTTGGCAGTTTGACAAGGAGACTATTCACCATGGGAGGACTAACATCTACAGCTTTACCCACAACAACAAGAAGCACAGCCTGGCTCCTCTCAGTCCACAAGAGGTGTACGAGATGCAGAGGGCCATGGATCAGTCTGGATTGTTTAGTAAAACTAACCTTTACATCTCTTCTAGTAAATTGATTAAATCATTGCAGCAAGACACACAGGTGCTACTAATGGTTTTCAAGGAAGGTTGTTCTGCAGGCTTTGAGGCACCAGATTGTCCAGCTGAGATGCAAGGACTAATGGACCAGTTCAAGGACGTGTTCCCTGAAGAGATACCAGCCGGCTTACCACCCCTCCGAGGCATCGAACATCAGATAGACTTTGTGCCAGGCGCCCCACTTCCAAACCGAGCCGCATACCGAGTCAATCCGGAGGAGGCTAAGGAGCTGGAGAGAGAGGTCCAAGACCTCATGGACAAGGGATACATTCGAGAGAGTCTCAGCCCATGTGCAGTACCCGTCCTATTGGTGCCTAAGAAGGATGGAACATGGCGTATGTGTGTTGACTGCCGAGCCATCAACAACATCACCATAAAATATCGGTACCCCATTCCTAGACTTGATGATATGTTAGATGAACTGAGTGGTTCCACCGTGTTTTCCAAGATTGATCTTAGGAGTGGCTATCACCAAGTTCGGATGAAGGAGGGAGACGAGTGGAAGACTGCTTTCAAAACCAAACAAGGCTTGTATGAGTGGCTGGTGATGCCCTTTGGTCTTACCAACGCCCCTAGTACCTTCATGAGGCTTATGAACGAGGTTCTAAGGCCTTACATTGGTAAATTTGTGGTTGTCTATTTTGATGACATATTGATCTATAGTCAGTGCTTATCCGATCACATTAGTCATGTAGAACAGGTTTTGAAGGCTCTCAGGCAGGAAGGACTCTTTGCCAATCTCAAGAAGTGTGTATTTTGCACTGACCAGTTAATATTTTTAGGCTTTGTTGTGAGCTCACAGGGTTTGAAGGTCGATGAGGAGAAGATCAAGGCCATCCAAGACTGGCCCACACCGACCACTATTGGGCAAGTCCGAAGTTTCCATGGCCTAGCCAGCTTCTATAGGCAGTTTGTCAAGGACTTCAGCACCATTGCTGCACCCATGACCTCAGTGATCAAGAAGAATGTATCCTTTGTTTGGGGCCCTGCCCAAGAGGAGTCTTTCAACAAGCTTAAATATAGTTTAACTCATGCACCCGTTCTTACACTCCCTGATTTTAATAAAACTTTTGAGATTGAGTGTGATGCATCAGGTACAGGCATTGGAGCTGTCCTCACTCAAGGGGGCCGACCAGTGGCATTCTTTAGTGAGAAACTGAGTGGAGCTGCCCTCAACTACCCAACCTATGACAAAGAGCTATACGCTCTAGTAAGGTCCCTTGAAACTTGGCAGCATTACCTTTTGTCTAAGGAATTTGTTATTCATTCAGATCATGAGACACTTAAGCACTTGAGGGGACAGACCACACTAAAGAAGAGGCACGCCAGATGGCTCGAGTTCGTGGAGACCTTTCCCTATGTGATCAAGTACAAGAAGGGCAAGGACAATGTGGTGGCCGATGCACTGTCCCGGAGACACACTCTCATTGTGACCATGGAGGCCAAGATCATGGGTTTCGAACATATTAAAGAATCTTATGCCACTGATCTTGATTTTAATGAAGTTTTCAGGAACACTGAGAAGGGGGCTTTTGGGCCATACTACCAGCATGAGGGGTTCCTGTTCAAGGGAAAGAGGCTGTGCATTCCCAAAGGAGCCATGAGGGAACTGCTGGTTCGGGAGGCCCATGGTGGCGGCCTCATGGGACATTTTGGTCGGGACAAAACCTTGAGTGTCCTAACTGAACATTTCTTTTGGCCAAACATGAAGAGGGATGTGGAGAGCATATGCGCCAAGTGCACTACTTGCCTTAAAACCAAGTCCAGGTCACATCCTTACGGTTTACAAATGCCATTACCGATTCCTAACCACCCTTGGGTAGACATTTCTATGGACTTTGTGCTGGGTTTACCCAAGATAAACCACAAGGATTCCATTTTTGTAGTGGTAGACAGGTTCTCCAAGATGGCCCATTTCATAGCCTGTAACACCACTAATGATGCCACTCAGACCGCCGACCTATTCTTCAAAGAAATGGTCCGACTACATGGTGTTCCTCGAACCATTGTGTCTGACCGTGATGCCAAGTTCCTCAGCCATTTCTGGAGGACGCTATGGGGCAAGTTCGGAACCAAGCTACTATTCTCGACCACTTGCCATCCCCAGACCGACGGCCAGACTGAGGTAGTAAACCGTACGCTTTCTCAACTGTTGAGAGCTACGGTCGGTAAGAATTTAAGAAATTGGTTGTCTTGTTTGCCTTTTGTTGAGTTTGCTTATAACCATGCTAGGCACTCTACTACTAACCTGTCACCTTTTGAGATTGTCTATGGGTTTCAGCCAGAGACTCCTTTAGACTTCACTGAACTGCCCAGCTCCATGTACCGCAGTCGTGATGGAGTCGCCAAGGCAGAGTTTGTTAAGAATATGCACCTGAAGGTCAAGGAGAGGATAGAAGCCAAGGCGGCTAAGGTCAAGGCCAAGTATGACCAGAAGAGGAAGGAGGTACTGTTCGAACCCGGGGACTTGGTATGGTTACACATGCGGCCCGAGAGGTTTCCAGAAGCCCGGAAGTCCAAGCTCTCTCCTCGTGGGACAGGACCATTCCGCATCCTAAAGAAGATCAACGACAATGCCTATATCCTTGACCTCCCAGCTGAATTTAAAATTTCACATACTTTCAATGTCTCGGATTTGTCTCCTTTCCATGCAGATAGTGATGACTTTGCAGACGATGGTGTTCTGAGGCCAGAACCTCTTCAAGAGGGAGGGAATGATGAGGCCATCCAAGTAGAGGTTCCCATAGTTAGGCGCGGTCCGACTACCCGGAGTGGAACCAGGGCCTTGCGAGAAGGTTTCACCAAAGTTGTCCAGCATATCCTTGATCAAGATGGACAGACTGACCAGGACCAGCTGCTGATTGAGAAGATGGTCCAGTTGAAGATTCAAGATCAAGCCGGCCCAAAGGAGGTTCAGGACGCGGCCGACCCGATCCAGTTCAGACTCAACCAAGCCGGACTTCTCATTTCCACATCCGAGCTTGGTCCAGACTCAGTTTCCATTTTATCCACTCCAACTCTTCCCGGTTCTGAGATCTAGCCAACCACCAAGGGGAGTAGCATGTGTTGTACTCTTTTTCCTCACCAGGTTTTGTCCCATTGGGTTTTCTTGGTAAGGTTTTAATGAGGCAACATGCAAGCATGCTATTAGCCTTGGTCTAGGCCTTCTCAAACCGACAACCAGATGTCTGGTTTATTTTAATTTATTTGGTTAAGACTTTGGGCTAATGTTTCAGCCTCATTTTCGGCCAGCTTGTTTAAGGCCTTTTATCTTTGAGTCTCATAAGGGATAAACCCTATATAACTCCATGAAGTTGGCGATTTTTGCCTAAGTCTTTTATGAAATAATTTTGCCTTTGCAAACCTAAAACCCAAGTCTTTTTCTGTGAGAAACAAGAGAGAGCAGTCGAATCTTATCAAGCTTCAAACCACCAAGCTTGTGGCGATTCTTCACCTCCATTCCATCCATCGATTTGCCTTGAGAGTGATACACATCCAGCAAGCCAAATCCCATAGCTATCCACCTCCATCCACTGTTCTTGTTGAGAGAGATACACATCCAGCAACAAGGATCCATCCCCCATACTTCTATCCTTCTTTATTTTGTTCTATCTTGCATCATATAGTTCTAGATTTTTCCATTCATTATAAAAAAACCATAAAAAGCCATATTTGCTTCTGTTCTTCATTAATCATATTGTTTACTTTCTGTTCATTATTTTGATTCATAAAAACTCATAAAAATAGCATCCTTTGTTTCAGGAACCAGATCGGCCATCTCCCACTCCATCGCGTCCGTCTAGCCGACCCATAGCCGTCCGTCCGTCCTGTCCAGTCCGAGTTCTCAAACCTCAGACCGTCCGTCCGTGCAGTCTGATTCTCGGCCTGTATCAGTTTGTCCGTCAGCAGACACAGGACGTCCGTGGCTGTCCATCAGTACACATATCAGCACGTTGGCGACATGCCAATACTACTATGGAAACTATTGTTGTAAGCGAATTCTACCAGAGGTAGATGTTTCTCCCAGGAATCACCCCAGTGTAGAACACATGCTCGCAACATATCTTCCAATGTCTGGATCGTACGTTCAGACTGTCCATCCGTCTGTGGGTGATAGGCTGTACTCATGTTCACTCTTGTTCCTAAAGCCTTTTGGAAAGCCTTCCAGAAGTAAGATGTGAACCTTGAATCCCTATCTGAAACTATGCTTGCCGGCACACCATGTAGTCGGACGATCTCATCAATGTACTTACGTACAATCTGATCTACCCCATCCGACTTTTTGATAGCCAGGAAGTGTGCTGATTTGGTTAGGCGATCAACCACAACCCAAACCGCATCTTTCTTATTCCTCGTGGTAGGGAACCCAGTCACAAAGTCCATTGTGATGTGATCCCATTTCCATTCTGGAATAGGCAAGTTTTGCAATAACCCACTAGGGACTTGATGTTCTGCTTTGATGAGTTGGCAAGTGGAACACTTGGCCACCCACTCCACGACATCTGCCTTCATACGGATCCAATGATAGAACTTCTTAAGGTTCTGGTACATCTTGGTCGCACCAGGATGAACCGAGAATCTGGACTTATGAGCCTCCCTCATAATCTCTTCCTTTAGACTTCGATCATTAGGAACACTGATCCGACCGTTTACTAGGATGGTACCATCCTTTTCAGTTTGGTACTCCGTCCTATCATTCTGAGCAACCTTGTTCAGGTTCTCGTCCTGACCTTGAGCCAACCGAATTCGGGTAAGCAGGTCGGCCTGATTGACCGCCTCTAATCCGAGTGGTTAAGACTCTTTGGTCGATACGTTCAACCGTAAGGCACGAACCGTACCGTGCAGGTCGTCCGCTTCTCGTTCAGCTGATACATCGACCCTTCTCCGGCTCAAGGCATCTGCGACCAGATTAGCCTTTCCCGGATGATAGGTGATATCAAGATCGTAATCAGCTAAAAACTCCATCCACCTTCTCTGCCTTAAGTTTAACTCAGGCTGGGTGAATATATACTTAAGACTCTTATGGTCCATAAGTATCTGAACCTTGGCACCATACAAATATGATCGCCAAATCTTTAAGGCGAACACTACCACAGCCATTTCAAGGTCATGGGTGGGGTAGTTTCCCTCATGTTTTCTCAACTGCCTTGACCCATAGGCGATGACCTTCCCATGCTGGGTTAATACGCAACCTAGTCCTGTTATGGACGCATCCGTATAAACCACATAGGGTTGGTCAGCCTCTGGAAGAACCAGAATGGGTGCGCTAGTCAGCATGTCCTTAAGCGCGGAAAAACATTTCCCAAACTCCTCAGACCATGTGAACTTAACGTCCTTCCCGGTCAACCGTGTCATAGGCTGAGCCAAGCTTGCAAATCCTTTCACAAACTTTCTATAATAACCTGCCAGCCCTAGGAAGCTTCTGACTTCCGTGGCACTGCATGGTCGAGGCCAATCCTTGATTGCCCTGATCTTCTCTGGATCCACCGAGACGCCCTCACCGGACACAATGTGGCCGAGAAACCCAATGCTCTTCTGCCAAAAACTGCATTTACTGAGTTTTGCATAGATATTGTGTTCCCGTAATCGTTCCAGCACGGCTCTCAGGTGTTTCCGATGAGATTCCTCATCCTTGGAGTAAATCAGGATATCATCAATGAAGATGATCACTGATTCGTCCAGGAAGTCTTAGAACACGCTGTTCATCATTTTCATGAATGCAGCAGGCGCATTGGTCAGACCGAATGGCATAACCACAAACTCGTAGTGGCCGTACCTGGTCGGGAATGCTGTCTTTCTAATATCATTTGGCTCTATAGGGATATGATGATACCCTGAGGCCAAATCAATCTTAGAAAACCATTTGACTCCTTTGAGTTGATCCAACAACTCATCTATTCTGGGCAACGGGTACTTGTTCTTCACAGTAACCCTGTTCAACCCTCGATAGTCAATACACAGACGCATGCTACCATCCTTCTTTTTCACAAAGAGGACTGGTGCACCCCAAGGAGAGCTACTTGGACGTATGAACCCCTTGTCCAGCAATTCTTCTAATTGCTTCTTTAGCTCGGCCATCTCGGCCGGAGCCATTCGGTACGGACTCTTGGACAGCGGAGCTGTCCCTGGTTCTAGTTCATCGTAAATGGATCCGACCTATCAGGGGGGACACCCTGTAGTGAACGGAACACATCTGGGAACTCAGACACCAATGGGTCCTCAGTTAGATCTTTCTGATCATCAGACCTGCCGTGCTCCATAGTGGTAATTGTGGTCAAATATGCTTCACAGCCCCGTCTAAGCATCCGTTCTGCTCGGATTGCTGACACCACTACTCTATCCAGAGCCTGACTCATATTCAGACTTTTGTACTGGATCGGGTGAGGTTCAGTCTCCAACCAGACACATCCTCTGTGGCAGTCGAGAGTGGCCCGATACTTTCCCAACCAATCCATGCCTAGGATCACATCGTGATTCTGTAGGCGCAACACCAATCAGATCTACAGGCAGATTTTTCTCCTGGATCATTACCGGGATATTAGTCATGAGCCCTAATGAGTGCATGATTTGCCCACCGGCCGCCCTCACTAGTCTCGAATTATCCCCAGAACAGAGGCAGAACAGACCCTTTCCGACCAGTTCCGGACTCACAAAACTATGTGTAGCCCCTGTGTCGAAAAGTACGTGGGTTTCACACCACCAATCATGAGGGTCCCTATATATGACCCACATCAGAATCCCCTAGCCACTCTAGGTTCCAGACCAAGCATTATATTGAATGTAAACAGATAAATTCAGAAATTACCAGAGATCGAATCAAACGATCCAGAAGCTCCGTCGTCTCGGGACAGCTCATACACCCTTGGTGTTGTGGTCGGCCTGCTCTGGGTCGACTTTCCTGTGTCTCCACGACCGTTCCCTTGTTCTCCTTGCCGCTTAGGACATTCACTTTGAAAGTGTCCGCTTTGGCCGCAATGGAAACAAGTCCGAGAGCCGCTGCCACTGGATTGGCCCTGAGTCCGGCTTGGTCGAGTGTAATCTCAGATGGAATGATCCAAGCTGCCACATCTCACACAAGCTCCCATGGCTTTCCAGCATTCACCTGGATGGTTCTTACCACACTTGGGACATTCAGGTCGTCCACTAGAGGCCATGCCTCCTTCAACCTGGTCCCACTTCCTCTTTCGGTCGTTAATCTTACCCGTCGGGACAGACTGCGACTTTGTCTTAAGCTTGGCTTCTTCGGCCAAGTTAGACTCCAAAAAAGCCACACGTTCAAACAGCTCTCTGACGGTGCTGAAGGTGCGGATCGAACAGTGGGTTCTCAGCTCCGGCCTTAAGCCTCGAATGAACTGACGAACCTGGACTGTCTCGTCCTCAAGTTCCCTTCCAACAAACCGTCGGAGCCGGTTGAACTCCTCTTCGTACTCACGTACGGCCCTGCAGCCTTGCATCAGGTCTAGGAATCTACCTTCCAGACGGTCCAAAGCCTCTGCAGGAAAGTATTTGTGGTTGAATTCATCTTCGAAATCCGCAAAACTCTGGAGACTTCCATTGGTGCGCTTGTTCACAGCCAGCCACCAATTATGCGCGTCCCCTTCCAGGAAGTGAACCGCAATGTCTCTCTTGTAATCCTCGGGACAACGAGTTGAGCTGAAGTTTCGGACTAGCCTACTCCTCCACTCGTCTGCCTCAATAGGATTGGTGCTTCCTGAGAAATGCTTCGTCCCTAGACGGGAGATGTGCTGAAGCAAACTCAGATAGTCCACCTTTTTCCGGGTCCTTTATGGTGGATCAATCTCGATCACCTCGACCGTTTCCACAACTGGACCATTGGTTTTGGGGGCGGTCGTAGCTTGGCCAACCGAGGAGTTCACTAATGGCGTGAACAGTTGGGCCATAGCCGCCACCTGAGTCCCCATTACCTTCATGGCCTCTAACAAGTCCTCTTTGGACAGTGTTGCGGTTACATTGGCCGTACCATCGGCCACTTTCTCACGCTGGCCACCATCACGGTTAGCGTTCGAGGATTCCACTTCCTCATCACTCTCCTGATGTTCCTGACCATCCCGTTGCGTCCCCGTAAGGTTAGCCTGATCAGTTGGCAACACATCTTCCGCGTTAGCCGCGGCCGGATCGGTTTGCAAACCGGACAGATTAGTTCCATCCACGGCCACTCGGCTAGACTGACCGGCCATTCCCTTACTTCTTCGGGACCTTCCCGATTTGCTTTTTCCAGCCTAAGGATTCAGACAATGTTAGTACAAAACACAATAACATACACAGAACAAAACAATCCCTAGACTAAGCAATCAAACCTCACCGTGAGACCTAATCAGCTGGCTGTGTGTGTGTGTGTGGACTACATAACCCAACTATCCTAGAATCAAGCATGCTCTGATACCAACTTGTAAGACCCGTTCCTGGTCTCTCGACCCAACTGGATACGAATGCTTACTTATTAATTTCTTTGCTTGTCTGATTCATTCTAAGTCTTTTCTTTACTAAGTCATATTCGAATATGAGGTTCATAAACAAAGGAATAGATTGCACAGCGGAATAACAATGTATAAACTTTGTATTATTTAGAAACATGAGATTCAATACACAACTTCTTAACAGTCTCATAGACAATCACTAGTTCATCCCTAGCATCATATAACCACACGTTACACAGCCTCTCACTGACTGAGCCTTCACGGCTCCTTGGCTTGACCAGAACCATCCTTAGTTCCTGAAACCACAACCAGATAAGCATTAATCATAACCGAGAATAGAACGGATTGATTCTACAATGCTTGGAATCAGATAGATAGTCCAGAATAGATAAACAGAACACACTAACAGATCCGGATCGTCCCCAAAGACCAATCCGTCTAACCGGATAGAATCTAGGTGCGACCGGCCAATGAAGTCCGGCTCAATGGCCCAACGGACTTCCTTACCTGATCCGGCCTTAAGCCTGGATCCAATCGGCCGAGTAAGCCTCAAGCCTAATCCGGAAGGCTTAGCAACCGGTCAGACCTTGCGACTCTACCTTGGCTTAGACAAACCGTGACCTTGTCTTGACTAGACAAGCCATAGGCTGATCCATAAGGATCGGTCCTAACCTGTCCCGAAAGACACCGTTTGGAACATGTACCCTTTGGCCATTCGTGCCTCTTGGACACTCATGACTCTTGACAACTCGTGCCTTTTGGGTCATTCCCAACCGTTCGTCCTAACCGCCCAGTCTTGGTGCGATCGGATCATCCCACTAACCGTGTCTAGGAGAAAACAAGTTGAACTCGCCAAGAACAGCAAGAACAAGTGCAAAAATTTTTTTTTTTTTTTTTTTTGAAAGACAAGATGATGAACCAAACAAATAACAAAACTAGCAAGGATAGGATACAACCGAAGGTGTAGGAGCTTTGAGCTCTGATACCAAAATGATACAGGCCGAGAATCAGACTGCACAGACGGACGGTCTGAGGTTCGAGAACTCGGACTGGACAGGACGGACGGACGGCTATGGGTCGGCTAGACGGACGCGATGGAGTGGGAGATGGCCGATCTGGTTCCTGAAACAAAGGATGCTATTTTATGTGTTTTTATGAATCAAAATAATGAACAGAAAGTAAACAATATGATTAATGAAGAACAGAAGCAAATATGGCTTTTTATGGTTTTTTTATAATGAATGGAAAAATCTAGAACTATATGATGCAAGATAGAACAAAATAAAGAAGGATAGAAGTATGGGGGATGGATCCTTG
>NW_022610872.1:0-40269 GCF_000309985.2 Brassica rapa
TCTTGCCCAACTCCTATGAGATTTATTCAACTTCCTGGTGATTCTCCGACACTTTGTATCCAAATCAAGCTTCTCTCAAAGTGATTCATCCAGGTTTGATTGGAACGACAAATAAGCTGTCCTATTCCCAAACTGGGAAACTGGAATCACCTGATTTGAAAGTGGGATAACTTCTTCTTGCTTCGCCACAATCCTATGAGATTTATTTCAACTTCCTGGTGATTCTCCACCACTTTATGTATCCAAATCAATCTTCTCACAAGAGATTCATCCAGGTTTGATTGGAACGACAAATAAAGCGTCCAATTCCCAAACTTGGAAACTGGAATCACCTGATTGAAAGTGGATAACTTCTTCATCCCAACTCCTATGAGATTTATTCAACTTCCTGGTGAATTCTCCACCACTTTATGTATCCAAATCAAGCTTCTCACAAAGTGATGCATCCTGGTTTGATTGGAACGACGAAGAAGCTGTGCTATTCCCAAACTGGGAAATGGAATCACCTGATTTGAAAGTGGGATAACTTCTTCTTGCCAACTCCTATAGATTTTATTCAACTTCCTGGTGATTCTCCACCACTTTATGTATCCAATCAAGCTTCTCTCAAAGAGATTCATCCAGGTTTGATTGGAACGACAAATAAGCTGTCCTATTCCCAAACTGGGAAACTGGAATCACCTGATTTGAAAGTGGGATAACTTCTTCATCCCAACTCCTATGAGATTTATTCAACTTCCTGGTGATTCTCCACCACTTTATGTATCCAAATCAAGCTTCTCACAAAGTGATTCATCCTGGTTTGATTGGAACGACGAAGAAGCTGTGCTATTCCCAAACTGGGAAACTAGAATCACCTGATTTGAAAGTGGGATAACTTCTTCTTGCCAACTCCTATGAGATTTTTCAACTTCCTGGTGATTCTCCACCACTTTATGTATCCAAATCAAGCTTCTCACAAAGTGATTCATCCTGGTTTGATTGGAACGACGAAGAAGCTGTGCTATTCCCAAACTGGGAAACTGGAATCACCTGATTTGAAAGTGGGATAACTTCTCTCTTGCCAACTCCTATGAGATTTTATTCAACTTCCTGGTGATTCTCCACCACTTTATGTATCCAAATCAAGCTTCTCACAAAGAGATTCATCCAGGTTTGATTGGAACGATAATATAAGCTGTCCAATTCCCAAACTGGGAAACTGGAATCACCTGATTTGAAAGTGGGATAACTTCTTCATCCCAACTCCTATGAGATTTATTCAACTTCCTGGTGATTCTCCACCACTTTATGTATCCAAATCAAGCTTCTCACAAAGTGATTCATCCTGGTTTGATTGGAACGACGAAGAAGCTGTGCTATTCCCAAACTGGGAAACTGGAATCACCTGATTTGAAAGTGGGATAACTTCTTCTTGCCAACTCCTATGAGATTTTTTCAACTTCCTGGTGATTCTCCCCACTTTATGTATCCAAATCAAGCTTCTCACAAAGTGATTCATCCTGGTTTGATTGGAACGACGAAGAAGCTGTGCTATTCCCAAACTGGGAAACTGGAATCACCTGATTTGAAAGTGGGATAACTTCTTCTTGCCAACTCCTATGAGATTTATTCAACTTCCTGGTATTCTCCACCACTTTATGTATCCAAATCAAGCTTCTCACAAAGAGATTCATCCAGGTTTGATTGGAACGACAAATAAGCTGTCCAATTCCCAAACTGGGAAACTGGAATCACCTGATTTGAAAGTGGGATAACTTCTTCATCCCAACTCCTATGAGATTTATTCAACTTCCTGGTGATTCTCCACCACTTTATGTATCCAAATCAAGCTTCTCACAAAGTGATTCATCCAGGTTTGATTGGAACGACAAATAAGCTGTCCTATTCCCAAACTGGGAAACTGGAATCACCTGATTTGAAAGTGGGATAACTTCTTCTTGCCAACTCCTATGAGATTTATTCAACTTCCTGGTGATTCTCCACCACTTTATGTATCCAAATCAAGCTTCTCTCAAAGAGATTCATCCAGGTTTGATTGGAACGACAAATAAGCTGTCCTATTCCCAAACTGGGAAACTGGAATCACCTGATTTGAAAGTGGGATAACTTCTTCTTGCCAACTCCTATGAGATTTATTCAACTTCCTGGTGATTCTCCACCACTTTATGTATCCAAATCAAGCTTCTCACAAAGAGATTCATCCAGGTTTGATTGGAACGACAAATAAGCTGTCCAATATTCCCAAACTGGAAACTGGAATCACCTGATTTGAAAGTGGGATAACTTCTTCATCCCAACTCCTATGAGATTTATTCAACTTCCTGGTATTCTCCACCACTTTATGTATCCAAATCAAGCTTCTCACAAAGTGATTCATCCTGGTTTGATTGGAACGACGAAGAAGCTGTGCTATTCCCAAACTGGGAAACTGGAATCACCTGATTTGAAAGTGGGATAACTTCTTCTTGCCAACTCCTATGAGATTTATTCAACTTCCTGGTGATTCTCCACCACTTTATGTATCCAAATCAAGCTTCTCTCAAAGATTCATCCAGGTTTGATTGGAACGACAAATAAGCTGTGCTATTCCCAAACTGGGAAACTGGAATCACCTGATTTGAAAGTGGGATAACTTCTTCATCCCAACTCCTATGAGATTTATTCAACTTCCTGGTGATTCTCCACCACTTTATGTATCCAAATCAAGCTTCTCACAAAGTGAATCATCCTGGTTTGATTGGAACGACGAAGAAGCTGTGCTATTCCCAAACTGGGAAACTAGAATCACCTGATTTGAAAGTGGGATAACTTCTTCTTGCCAACTCCTACGAGATTTTTTCAACTTCCTGGTGATTCTCCACCACTTTATGTATCCAAATCAAGCTTCTCACAAAGTGATTCATCCTGGTTTGATTGGAACGACGAAGAAGCTGTGCTATTCCCAAACTGGGAAACTGGAATCACCTGATTTGAAAGTGGGATAACTTCTTCTTGCCAACTCCTATGAGATTTATTCAACTTCCTGGTGATTCTTCACCACTTTATGTATCCAAATCAAGCTTCTCACAAAGAGATTCATCCAGGTTTGATTGGAACGACAAATAAGCTGTCCAATTCCCAAACTGGGAAACTGGAATCACCTGATTTGAAAGTGGGATAACTTCTTCATCCCAACTCCTATGAGATTTATTCAACTTCCTGGTGATTCTCCACCACTTTATGTATCCAAATCAAGCTTCTCACAAAGTGATTCATCCTGGTTTGATTGGAACGACGAAGAAGCTGTGCTATTCCCAAACTGGGAAACTGGAATCACCTGATTTGAAAGTGGGATAACTTCTTCTTGCCAACTCCTATGAGATTTTTTCAACTTCCTGGTGATTCTCCACCACTTTATGTATCCAAATCAAGCTTCTCACAAAGTGATTCATCCTGGTTTGATTGGAACGACGAAGAAGCTGTGCTATTCCCAAACTGGGAAACTGGAATCACCTGATTTGAAAGTGGGATAACTTCTTCTTGCAACTCCTATGAGATTTATTCAACTTCCTGGTTATTCTCCACCACTTAATGTATCCAAATCAAGCTTCTCACAAAGAGATTCATCCAGGTTTGATTGGAACGACAAATAAGCTGTCCAATTCCCAAACTGGGAAACTGGAATCACCTGATTTGAAAGTGGGATAACTTCTTCATCCCAACTCCTATGAGATTTATTCAACTTCCTGGTGATTCTCCACCACTTTATGTATCCAAATCAAGCTTCTCACAAAGTGATTCATCCAGGTTTGATTGGAACGACAAATAAGCTGTCCTATTCCCAAACTGGGAAACTGGAATCACCTGATTTGAAAGTGGGATAACTTCTTCTTGCCAACTCCTATGAGATTTATTCAACTTCCTGGTGATTCTCCGACACTTTATGTATACAAATCAAGCTTCTCTCAAAGAGATTCATCCAGGTTTGATTGGAACGACAAATAAGCTGTCCTATTCCCAAACTGGGAAACTGGAATCACCTGATTTGAAAGTGGGATAACTTCTTCTTGCCAACTCCTATGAGATTTATTCAACTTCCTGGTGATTCTCCACCACTTTATGTATCCAAATCAATCTTCTCACAAAGAGATTCATCCAGGTTTGATTGGAACGACAAATAAGCTGTCCAATTCCCAAACTTGGAAACTGGAATCACCTGATTTGAAAGTGAGATAACTTCTTCATCCCAACTCCTATGAGATTTATTCAACTTCCTGGTAATTCTCCACCACTTTATGTATCCAAATCAAGCTTCTCACAAAGTGATTCATCCTGGTTTGATTGGAACGACGAAGAAGCTGTGCTATTCCCAAACTGGGAAACTGGAATCACCTGATTTGAAAGTGGGATAACTTCTTCTTGCCAACTCCTATGAGATTTATTCAACTTCCTGGTGATTCTCCACCACTTTATGTATCCAAATCAAGCTTCTCTCAAAGAGATTCATCCAGGTTTGATTGGAACGACAAATAAGCTGTCCTATTCCCAAACTGGGAAACTGGAATCACCTGATTTGAAAGTGGGATAACTTCTTCATCCCAACTCCTATGAGATTTATTCAACTTCCTGGTGATTCTCCACCACTTTATGTATCCAAATCAAGCTTCTCACAAAGTGATTCATCCTGGTTTGATTGGAACGACGAAGAACTGTGCTATTCCCAAACTGGGAAACTGAATCACCTGATTTGAAAGTGGGATAACTTCTTCTTGCCAACTCCTATGAGATTTATTCAACTTCCTGGTGATTCTCCACCACTTTATGTATCCAAATCAAGCTTCTCACAAAGTGATTCATCCTGGTTTGATTGGAACGACGAAGAAGCTGTGCTATTCCCAAACTGGGAAACTGGAATCACCTGATTTGAAAGTGGGATAACTTCTTCTTGCCAACTCCTATGAGATTTATTCAACTTCCTGGTGATTCTTCACCACTTTATGTATCCAAATCAAGCTTCTCACAAAGAGATTCATCCAGGTTTGATTGGAACGATAAATAAGCTGTCCAATTCCCAAACTGGAAAACTGGAATCACCTGATTTGAAAGTGCGATAACTTCTTCATCCCAACTCCTATGAGATTTATTCAACTTCCTGGTGATTCTCCACCACTTTATGTATCCAAATCAAGCTTCTCACAAAGTGATTCATCCTGGTTTGATTGGAACGACGAAGAAGCTGTGCTATTCCCAAACTGGGAAACTGGAATCACCTGATTTGAAAGTGGGATAACTTCTTCTTGCCAACTCCTATGAGATTTATTCAACTTCCTGGTGATTCTTCACCACTTTATGTATCCAAATCAAGCTTCTCACAAAGAGATTCATCCAGGTTTGATTGGAACGATAAATAAGCTGTCCAATTCCCAAACTGGGAAACTGGAATCACCTGATTTGAAAGTGGGATAACTTCTTCATCCCAACTCCTATGAGATTTATTCAACTTCCTGGTGATTCTCCACCACTTTATGTATCCAAATCAAGCTTCTCACAAAGTGATTCATCCTGGTTTGATTGGAACGACGAAGAAGCTGTGCTATTCCCAAACTGGGAAACTGGAATCACCTGATTTGAAAGTGGGATAACTTCTTCTTGCCAACTCCTATGAGATTTTTTCAACTTCCTGGTGATTCTCCACCACTTTATGTATCCAAATCAAGCTTCTCACAAAGTGATTCATCCTGGTTTGATTGGAACGACGAAGAAGCTGTGCTATTCCCAAACTGGGAAACTGGAATCACCTGATTTGAAAGTGGGATAACTTCTTCTTGCCAACTCCTATGATATTTATTCAACTTCCGGGTGATTCTCCACCACTTTATGTATCCAAATCAAGCTTCTCACAAAGAGATTCATCCAGGTTTGATTGGAACGACGAATAAGCTGTCCTATTCCCAAACTGGGAAACTGGAATCACCTGATTTGAAAGTTGGATAACTTCTTCATCCCAACTCCTATGAGATTTTTTCAACTTCCTGGTGATTCTCCACCACTTTATGTATCCAAATCAAGCTTCTCACAAAGTGGTTCATCCTGGTTTGATTGGAACGACGAAGAAGCTGTGCTATTCCCAAACTAGGAAACTGGAATCACCTGATTTGAAAGAGGGATAACTTCTTTTTGCCAACTCCTATGAGATTTATTCAACTTCCTGGTGATTCTGCACCACTTTATGTAATGAGATCCTAGGACCCTTCTCTGGATGGTTTGGATAAATCCTTGCATAAACGAATCAAAGACTCAAGTTTATCAAGGCTGTGGATCGAATGGTGACACAAGAGGCTGCGGAAAGGCTCCTTGATACTCCTAGGCTTAGATCGGATATGACACACCTTTCTAAAGCCCTTGGGCGTTGGATATTACACACCAACAGACTGGATACTACACACCAGACACTCTCTTAACTCGTGAAAGCAAGGGAGAAGAAAACACAAGGTTTAAACAAAAGATCACTTAGATTAGAATGAGGGTTTGTGTTACACTTAAATAGAGAGATCCTTGTACATGCACAAGGTCTCGAAAATATAAGAAAACATAAAGGAAAAGGCTCCACACGGTTTCAAAGTAATAACACAACACTTAGGCTAAAACATAATATAAGATAGATGATGAAGTCGGTCCAAGATGCCTTATGCCGAGTTGCATCTAAGATACATCAACAAGGAATGTGTAAGTGAACTTGATACCTCATTAAAAACCTTGATTAGAAAACCCAGTGGGACAAAACTGTTGCGATGTGCTGAGGTATTTGAGAAGGCATTGAGGAGTTAAGGAAATGAGGAAGCAAAGGAGTGAAAGGGAAGAGAGAATTGAGCAATGGTACGGACGGATCATCCGTACACTGACCGTACAAGGTAAAAGGGAGGATGGTATTAGATTAAGAGAATGAAATGATTTAGAGTAGATTAAGGAACAGAATGAGAGATTATGAAGAGTTTAGGTGAGAATCATGATTAAGTGAGTATGAATGTAGAGAGATAGACTCAGAACTGTATGTATATTATTAATCACAAGAGTTACAATATATAGAGAGAGAGCATTAGGGTTTTCGAAATCATAAAGAGGAGCTAAGCATGTGAGGTCAACAAGGTTAGGATAAGATCTCTTTAACTCGGCCAATCAGTGTTCCCACATGCTTGGAGCATCTAGGATCTTGGACAAAGATGCTCTTGCCTTTCCAGCTGTGCCAGCCTGTAAAGCCGCGCCTCTCTTATCCTTAAACGGTCTGATCAGCCAGCCAAAGCCCCTTCTCTTCTCATAAGTTACTCGGGTAACTTATTGTAACCGTGGTCGAGGTTTCACCTGTCTAACTGTGTACGGACCGTACGGCCTTGTACGGCCTTGTACGGTCATGCCAATGTGAACCTCTCCCATCACCCCAATGCTTAACATACACTCTTCAGTCTTCACCCCTTACTACTTCTCACTTGTATACTCAACTCTTCTCAACACTCCCCCTCAAGCTTAGTTTTGTGAAGTCTAAGCTTGGACACTATGAGATCTTCCTCATTAAAAACCTCATCAAAGAAAACCCATTGGGACAAAACTTTGATGAGGGAAAAAGAGTAAAGACCTCATAGGAAGGGGATCAGCTCTTGGCTGAGAGATCAATGAGCCCTAACCTGATGTAGATGGACTCCATTGTCTTCATCCTTGCGGCTTTAGTAAACACATCAGCCAACTGATCTTCACTTCTTGTGTAGCATGGCAGGATCACTCCTAAGACTATCATCTGCCTCACCTTGTGACAATCCACTTCAATATGCTTGGTTCTCTCATGAAATACTGAGTTAGATGCAATGTGAATTGCAGCCTGATTGTCGCAATGCATTGTCATTGGCGCCGCTTGCTCAATCTCAATGTGCTTCAAGATCCCCTTGATCCACACTAACTCATTGGTAAGCTTCAGCATTGCCCTATACTCAGCTTCAGCACTTGAGCAGGAGACTACTTTCTGCTTCTTGCTCTTCCAAGTCACAAGGTTCCCTCCAATGAAGGTGCAGTAGCCGGTTGTAGATCTTCTGTCTGCTCTATCTCCAGCCCAATCTGCATCACAATAGCCAACTACTTCTGTACTCCCATTGCATCCCATCCAAACTCCTTGGCCTGGTGATCCGTTGAGATAGCTAAGCACTCTGTCCACCATTCTCCAATGGTGATCCTTTGGAGCTTGCATATGCTGGCTAACCTGATTCACAGCAAAACAGATATCAGGTCGTGTGATAGTTAAGTAGATTAGCTTACCCACTAGCTTCCTATAAAGCTTAGGGTCATGGAACAGCTTGCTGTCTTCAAGCTCCCCCTCTCTTGGTACTTTGTACCCATCCTCCATTGGCATCTTAGCAGTTTGTCCTCCAAGTTTACCTGCATCTTTCAAAAGATCAAGTGTATACTTCCTTTGGGACATGAATAAACCTTCCTTGGATCTACAAATCTCAATTCCAAGAAAGTATTTCATTTCCCCTAAATCCTTGATTTCAAACACAGATTTAAGGTAGTCTTTGGTCTCTTGGATTCCAACCTTATCACTTCCAGTAATGATAATGTCATCCACATAGACCAATAGACAGATGATACCTGATTGTGTGACTAGAGTGAACAGCGTGTGATCCAATTCTGATTTCCGAAAGCCTCTTCCATTTAAGGTTGTGCTCAGCTTATGATACCATGCTCTAGGAGATTGCTTCAGTCCATAAATGGCCTTCTTAAGTCTCAACACATTTCCAGGCTTCACCATGCTTTCTAGTCCCGGAGGAGGATGCATGTACACTTCATCTTCAAGTTCTCCTTGGAGAAATGCATTCTTCACATCCATCTGCCATAAGCCCCATCCAAGGTTTGTTGCAATGGATAGTATGATCCTGATTGTGTGAAGTTTAGCCACTGGTGCGAAGGTATCAATGTAATCCTCTCCATATGTTTGAGTAAACCCTCTAGCCACCAGCCTTGTCTTCTTCCTATCAATCCTTCCATCAGGTAGATACTTGATTGTAAATATCCATTTACAAGAAACAGCCTTCTTCCCTTTAGGCAGCTCACTCTCATACCAGGTTTCATTCTTGATCATAGCATCAGCCTCATCCGCAACTGAATCTCTCCATTCTCTGTCTTTCATTGCCTCCTCATATGTCCTTGGTATGTAGCTTGTATCCAAACTGATCATAAATGCGTGATGCTCATCTGGAAATTGAGCAAATGAACACACAGCTTGACTAGGATGTGCCACAGCTTGAGCATTGTAGTAGACTCTGGTATTGGTCCAGTTAGATGGATCCTTCCTCACTCTTGTGCTCCTTCTTAACGGCACTGTCTCCATAAGTGGATCACTCTCCACTCCTGGTTCCCTAGTTGCCGCTTCATTCAGAACTTCTTCTCCTCTTTCAGATTGTACCTCAAACTGATCTCTTTCTTCAGTTTCATCTTCATTTTGCATCCCTTGTTGATCAGGACTTACGCTCCCTTCATTCTCATGAGCTCCATCAGACTGGTTTCCCCCCTCATGATCAGCATGGGGTGTGTCTTCAGCTTCATTTTGAACTGGTGCTTCTCGCCCTTTTGGATCCTGGGTTGTATTGATCCCAAGACCGTCCAAGATCATCCTAAGGCTTGCAGCCTTGTCAGATTGTTGAGCTAGATCCTTCAAATCTTCCCAGCTTCTTTCTTCATAGTACCCCTTAGTCTCTATAAACTTCACATCTCTTGATACTAGGAGTCTTCTTGTTTGAGGATCAAAGCACTTGTATCCTCTTTGTGTAGTGGAATACCCCACAAACATAGCCTTAGTACTCTTAGGTTCCAGCTTGTTCCTCATATCTCCCGGAATCAGTACATAACAAAGGCTTCCAAACACCCTCAAGTGGCTTAGGGATGGCTTGAGTTTGTTTAACACTTCAAATGGTGATTGATCCTGCAAGACTCTTGTGGGAATCCGATTGATCAAGTAGCAGGCTGAGATCACAGCATCACTCCAAAATCTCTTTGGGACATTTGTTTGGAACATCATTGATCTTGCAACCTCCATGAGGTGTCGATTCTTTCTCTCAGCCACTCCATTCTGCTGTGGAGTGTAGGGACAGCTAGTTTGATGAAGGATTCCATGTGAGGCTAGATGTTGCTTGAAGGCATTGCTTGTGTATTCCCCACCATTATCTGATCTGAAAATCTTAAGCTTGGCATTATAATGGTTAGATACATAAGCTTGAAAGTTTTTAAATGCCTCAAGAACTCTATCCTTAGTCTTAATGAGTGTTAACCAGGTGTATTTGGATTTTTCATCAATGAATGTTACAAAATACTTATAGTTTTCCCTAGACAAGCAAGGAGCAGTCCACACATCAGAATGCACAAGATCAAAACATTTTTCATAGATAGTAGTTGAGTTCTTAAAGACTGTCTTACAATGTTTGCCCAAGATACATGCTTCACATTCATTATTTTTAAACATGACACCTGGTAACATTAAGCTTAAGGCTCTAACATGTGGGTGACCTAGTCTAGCATGCCACAATGCATTATTATTCAAACTAGAAGTAGAACTAAACGAGCAACTTGAATTGGAAACAGGAGCTATGTCTTCTAGCATATAAAGCTCTCCTTTGGTAACTCCCTTGCCAATCATTTTCCTTGTCTCAATATCCTGAAACTTCACATCATTAGGACTAAAGATAACATTGCAATGCAAATCAGTAGTACATCTTTTAACAGATAATAAGTTAGATGTGAATTCAGGCATATAAAAAGCTTTAGACTCTTTATCAAACAGCTTTAGATTTCCTATTCCTTTAATTGCAATTCTATCACCATTAGCAATCATCACATTTCCACAAGCAGGTTCTATATTTTTAATCAAACTAGTGTCACTAATCATGTGATGAGAAGCTCCTGAATCTACAATCAATGGTTTTATCACATTACTAGCTGCAAAGGTTCTAGGCAAATCATTCAAGCTGTTTAGAGTTCTAGGTGCTCTAGTAGTCTCAATACTATGACTCAGATATCCATCAGTTCTATCTATATAGGATGCAGCAAGAGAGTATCCTAAAGGAGAGTTCATACAGTTACCATTCTCCTTGAGAGCTTTGATGAGGGCATCAATGTCTGATCTCCTTATCATCTCACCATCAGTGCTCTTCCCCGGAGTGTGTTGAGTAGTTAGGGCCTTCCCTTCACCATCTCGCATTGTCTGCCCAGCTCCGGATGTTCCAGCTTCACTTGCCCCTTCAGACAGATGCGCCCTTGCTTCTTTATCCTTCAGGAACTTCGCTGGCTTGAGGTGAGGGTGCAGGATCCAGCATTGGCTCCTCTTGTGGCCCTGCTTCTTGCAATGGTCACACTTCCCTCCAAACTTCCCTTCTTCAGTGCGGTAAGCTGCCTTGTTTGCCTGGATAGTATCAGCTTGGTTCGCAAGTGTGAGCTCCCCCTTGCCTCCGAACAGCCCAACTGATCCCTCTTCTTTTTGTATCTGAGCACACACATCTTCAAGGGAGGGAAGCTTTGGTGACCTCAAGATGTGCTTGATGAGATCATTAAAGACCGGATTCAAGGTGAGTAGTAGGCCGAACACTTGATCTTGTTCTCTTCTCTCCATGAGCACATCTTGGTCAGTGGTGTTGGGCCTCAGCATCTCTAGCTCTGACCACAAGGCTCTGAACTTTCCCAAGTGTTTAGTAAACTCTACCTCCTCTTGCACAAGTGTGTTGATTGATCTCTTCAACTCAAACACACGGCTCAGGTTAGATGTGTTACCATAGACCTTTTGGAGTGTCTCCCACAGATCCTTTGGCGTCTCACAGTAGCTGTATGCTTCCAAGATTGAGGCTTCAAGTGACCCATGTAGCACCGTAAGCACCTTCAAGTCATCCTGATCCCACTTCTCTTGATCTGCCACCACCAGCTCTTGACCGCCTTCTTCTTCGTTAGCAACTGGTCTTGAAGCTCCACCAGAGATATGGCTCCACAGACCCTTGCTCCCAACCGCCGCTTTCACCAAGCGAGACCACAGCAGGTAGTTAGTACCACCCTTCAATGTAACCGCAACCGAGAGAGTCTTGCTCTTGCTTTCCTCCATTCCAAATGCTTCAAAGGACAACCGTAGATGAAATGAAGCTGAAGATTAATGAGATTAGAAACCAGACTATGAGCAACCTGGCTCTGATACCATATTAGATTAAGAGAATGAAATGATTTAGAGTAGATTAAGGAACAGAATGAGAGATTATGAAGAGTTTAGGTGAGAATCATGATTAAGTGAGTATGAATGTAGAGAGATAGACTCAGAACTGTATGTATATTATTAATCACAAGAGTTACAATATATAGAGAGAGAGCATTAGGGTTTTCGAAATCATAAAGAGGAGCTAAGCATGTGAGGTCAACAAGGTTAGGATAAGATCTCTTTAACTCGGCCAATCAGTGTTCCCACATGCTTGGAGCATCTAGGATCTTGGACAAAGATGATCTTGCCTTTCCAGCTGTGCCAGCCTGTAAAGCCGCGCCTCTCTTATCCTTAAACGGTCTGATCAGCCAGCCAAAGCCCCTTCTCTTCTCATAAGTTACTCGGGTAACTTATTGTAACCGTGGTCGAGGTTTCACCTGTCTCACTGTGTACGGACCGTACGGCCTTGTACGGCCTTGTACGGTCATGCCAATGTGAACCTCTCCCATCACCCCAATGCTTAACATACACTCTTCAGTCTTCACCCCTTACTACTTCTCACTTGTATACTCAACTCTTCTCAACAGATGGTAACTTCACCGAGTAACCACATGAACTGAGGTGAAGTTACACTCGACCAAAAGCTTATCCAGACGTTGGAGTGGATAAGAGAGGCGCGCATTGACAGCTAAGACAGGCTGGCAAAGACTGGAAAGGAAGAGCATCTTGGACTTGGATCAGGAAGATGCCTAATCGTGTGAAGCTTGTCATTGGCCGGTTCAAACAAAAGCAAAGGCTCTTCCCTTGACTTCACATGCTTAGCTATCCTTATGTTTTCGAAAAACCCTAATGCTTAGGACTATATATATGTAACCTCAGTCATTAATAAAGATTAGACAGTTCTAAACAATCCTTCTCTTTACTCATTTCACTATGATTCTCCATTAGTCTCTAAGTTGTCTCTTAATCTCTTATTCTCCTTCTTTAATCCTTTCTAAACTCAGATAATCTTTTACATTCCTAAATGTCATAAAAACTAATCAAGGGAAAAAGAGTATACCAAGCCACTTGCCTAGATGATGATCAGCTTGATGGTAAGATCACATGAATGGTGATGAGTGTGTCTTGGTGGCTCAAGCTTCTACCAAGACAGTCTTCTTGCTCCTTAGAGATCTTCAGTATGTTTCCAACAGCTTCCTTGAGTCTCCTTGTCATTGCACGAGTTATAGGACCTGTGGGAATGGCTAGGACAGCTTCCTCTTCAGCTAGTGTATCTTCAGTCTCTCCTTCTTCATCTTTATCAACTAGCTGGTCCATGATCATATCATCCCCTCCCACTTGAAAAGGATTTGTCCTCAAATCTGGCTCATCTGCAATAAAAGGGATCAAGTCAGTAACATTGAAGCTATTACTCACATCATACTTACCTTGCAAATCCAATTTGTAGGCATTGTTGCTGATCTTCCTTATGACCTCAAAAGGTCCATCAATCCGCGGCATCAGCTTGGACTTCCTTTCATTGGGAAACCTCTCTTTCCTTAGGTGAATCCAGACCTGATCACCCACTTCAAAGACCATCTCACGCCTTCCTTTGTTAGCATGCTTAACATACTGTTTGGTTGTTGCCTCAATGTTGAGCCTAGCCTGCTCGTGGAGTTGTTTCACCATCTCTGCCTTCTTTTTGCCATCAACGCTGACCCTTTCACACTCAGGTAAAGGGATTAAATCCAAAGGAGAGTTGGGATTGAACCCATAAACAATCTCAAAAGGAGAAAACTTAGAAGTAGAATGCACAGCATGATTGTATGCAAATTCACAATGAGGCAAATAGTCTTCCCATGATTTCAAGTTTTTCTCTATGAATGCACGCAAGAGTGTTCCAAGAGTCCTATTAACTACTTCAGTTTGTCCATCAGTTTGTGGGTGACAAGTAGTAGAAAACAAGAGTTTAGTACCTAACTTAGACCAAAGAGTCTTCCAAAAATAACTAAGAAACTTAGTATCTCTATCAGAAACAATAGTCTTAGGCATGCCATGTATGCGCACAATCTCTTTAAAGAACAAGTTAGCAATATGCAATGCATCATCAGTTTTGTGACAAGCTATGAAATGTGCCATCTTTGAGAACCTATCCACGACCACAAAGATAGAATCCTTTCCAGTCCTAGTTCTAGGCAAGCCAACAATGAAATCCATAGATATGTCATTCCAAGGATGATAAGGTATAGGGAGAGGAGTATACAAACCGTGAGACTGAACCTTAGACTTGGCTTGCTTGCAAGTTGCACATCTCTCACATAGTTTCTCCACATCTCTTTTCATCCGAGGCCAAAAGAAGTGATCCTGCAAAGTTTTAAGAGTCTTTGCAATACCAAAGTGACCCATGAGACTTCCTCCATGAGATTCCCTAACAAACAAGTCTCTCAAAGAACAGTTAGGCACACACAATCGATTATCATAGAAAAGAAAACCATCATGTCTAAAGTAGTGTCCCACAGCAAATTTCTCACAAGAGTTGTAAGCCTCTTTAAAATCAGGATCATTCTCATACATTCCTTTAATCTGCTCAAATCCTAATAGCTTAGCATCAAGAGTGTTCAAGAGAACATACCTTCTGGATAGTGCATCAGCAACTATGTTTTCCTTACCTTGTTTATACTTGATGACATAAGGAAATGTCTCAATGAACTCAACCCACCTTGCGTGTCTCTTGCTGAGTTTGTGCTGTCCTTTGAGGTATTTGAGAGACTCATGATCTGTGTGTATGACGAACTCTTTAGGCCAGAGATAGTGTTGCCAAGTCTGCAAGGCTCTCACCAAGGCATACAGTTCTTTATCATAAGTTGCATAGTTGAGGGTAGCTCCTCCAAGCTTCTCACTGAAGTATGCAATGGGTCTCTTCTCCTGCATCAATACAGCACCAATTCCAATTCCTGAAGCATCACATTCTATTTCAAAAGTTTTGTTAAAATCAGGAAGTATAAGAAGAGGAGCATGAGTAAGCTTCTCTTTAAGGCATTGGAAAGCAAGTTCTTGCGCTTCTCCCCACTTGAATCCGACTTCTTTCTTGATTACTTCAGTCAAAGGAGATGCTATGGTGCTGAAGTCTTTCACAAAGCGCCTATAGAAGCCAGCAAGTCCATGGAAGCTCCTCACTTCACTCACTGTCTTAGGAATTGGCCATTCTTGTATAGCTCTTACTTTCTCCGGATCAACTTTAACCCCATCTGCACCCACAATAAAGCCTAAAAAGACCAAGTTATCTGTGCAGAATGTACATTTCTTAAGATTTGCATAAAGTCTTTCTTTCCTCAACACATCAAGAACAGTCTTAAGATGATCTATATGCTCCTCTAGACTCTGACTGTAGATTAGGATATCATCAAAATAGACTACTACAAACAAACCTATAAAGGACCTAAGCACATGGTTCATCAATCTCATGAAAGTACTAGGTGCATTAGTCAATCCAAAGGGCATAACTAACCACTCATATAACCCATGCTTAGTCTTAAAGGCAGTTTTCCACTCATCTCCTTCTTTCATCCTAATCTGATGGTATCCACTCTTTAAATCTATCTTAGAAAAGATGCATGAACCATGTAATTCATCAAGCATATCATCTAATCTAGGAATAGGATGGCGATACTTCACTGTTATATTGTTGATGGCTCTGCAATCAACACACATGCGCCAGCTTCCATCTTTCTTGGGCACAAGCAGTACTGGAACAGCACAAGGACTCATGCTCTCTCGGATATGTCCTTTCTCCATCAGTTCCTCCACTTGCCTTTGTGGTGTAGCCATGAGTAGAGACATTGGAGAGCTGAGTGAGTCTGATGAGGGAGAGCCAGACTTGAGAAGAGAAGAGCCAGACTTGAGCAGAGAAGAACCAGAGCCAGACTTGAGCAGAGAAGAACCAGACTTGAGCAGAGAAGAACCAAATGAGCTAGCCAGCTTGTGGAGTGGACCAGTAACCAGATCAAGACTGAGAGCACAAGAGGAGAGGCTCCAGGAGATAGCCAAAACCGTGGGCCTTGGTTCAAGACAAGGAGATCAAGATAAACCAGCTTGTTGGTTTAATTTAATTACTTTGTAAGGGTTTTGGTTATTGGGCTTTCATTTAATTTAAACCAAAGACAATTAGGATTAGAATTAGAATTAAACCACCTTGGTTTAGCATTAGGGTTTTCGATTTTCACTTTAAGAACATGGGGGCTGCAGCCTTGTTTTCTCAACTTTCAATCTAAGAATTATTCAGTCAACTTTGTTGTCTTGTCTCTAGCTTTCTCTGTTCAGCTCTAGAACATTGATCTCACTTAAAGGAAGGAATTCCTGTGAATCCCATCTTAGACAATACAAGGTGATCTTGTGTCTTTGAGTAGCAAACCATCCTTGGCGCCAACCCATAGGCTCAGGGAGACGTCCACAGTTCAAAGGAGAGCTAGTAGCCTCTTAGAACATCCTCTATCCATCCACCTTCAAGTGATCCAGAGTTTAAGCCATACCCAGGCTGCACCAAGTGGTATCAGAGCCACTTGAAGGTTAGGGTTTGCAATTTGACTACTCAGATCATTCATTCCATCAAACACTTCTCTTATCTTTCTATCTGTTGTAAGCCAGCTGAGCCAACCCTGCAAATCAAAAAAAAAAAAAAGAAAAGAAAAGAGATCTCTGATCCAAATCAAAAAAAAAATATATAGCTGAAGAGTAATCCAGCTAGCTGAGGAGAAATCCAGCTCAGGGTGGTAAAGTCAGCTGGTGCCTAAATCTCTTAATACTTCCTATCTGATTCATTGGGGTTTTAGTTCTAGATCTTAAGTGTAGAACTTTGTTTTTCAACTGAACTTGTGGGAAGAGCTGAGACTTGGCGATTTGAAAACTTGAGTGAGAGAGAGATATAATTTTGTTCCTGGCTTTGTGTTTTCTCTAACTATTTCAGGAACAATGAGTGAAGAGAGGCGAGATGGAAAGCAACCTGAGAGTTCAGGAGAACCGGCTGTCCAGCAAATCAACCTCAACCAAGTTCAATTTGAGGCTATGATAGCTGAGATAACCAGAAGAATGCAAAACACTTACAACCGTGTTCAACAAGCTAATGAAACTTTACCTGGTGATAATGCAGGGCAAGAGAGGGACGCGGTTGCTGCTGGAGTTCAGAGAGCACGCATTGGACCTATAAGAGGGCAACGAGTTGAGCTTAGGGGTCGTGGGATTTATGGAGAACATTATCAAGAAGATTCAGCTGATGAAAGTGATGATGGATCTCAGGCTAGTCATCATGGTAGAAATCACAACCGCAGGCGACCAGCTACTGATAACCTAGGCAATCTCAAGCTTAGAATCCCTCCATTCCATGGGAAGAATGATCCTGATGCTTACTTAGAGTGGGAGAAGAAGATTGAACTGGTTTTCAATTGCCAACAGTTCACTGAGGAGAGGAAAGTGAGACTAGCAGCTACTGAATTCTGTGGTTATGCTATTAGCTGGTGGGATCAGATTGCTACTACCAGGAGACGCAATGGAGAGCCTCAGGTAGCTTCATGGTTTGAGATGAAAACTGTGATGAAGAAGAGATTTGTTCCTAATCACTATGGAAGAGATCTACACCAGAAGTTGAGAAGGCTTTCTCAAGGATCTAAGAGTGTAGAGGACTATCACCAGGAGATGGAAACACTCATGTTGAAAGCTGACTTAGAAGAAGAAGTAGAAGCTACTATGGCTAGATTCCAAGGAGGTCTTAACAGAGATATACAAGATAGGTTGGAGCTACAAGAGTATGAGGACATGGATGAACTGCTACATAAGGCTATTTTGATTGAGCAGCAGAACAAGAGGAAGAGCTCTACCCGGTCTTCATACACCCCTGCCTCAAAACCGGCCTACTCCAAGGAAGATAAGCCAGGGGATAAGTCCAAAGAAGGGTCTTCTTCAGTGGAGAACAAGAGAGATGACAAGGGTAAAGGAGTAGCCACACCTACTAAGACCAGGAACATTAAGTGTTTCAAGTGTCATGGCTTTGGTCACTATGCTAATGAGTGCACCAACAAGAAGGTGATGACTATCTTAGCCGACGGGGAGGTGATATCTGAAGAGGAGGACGCCGGCCAAGAGTCTGATGAGGAAGGCGTGGAGTACCCTGTCCGTGGAGAGCTATTAGTCACCAGGAGACTTCTCAATGCTCAACCTAAACCCAAAGAAGATGAGCAAAGGGAAAACTTGTTTCACACCAGATGCTTGATTCAAGAAAAGGTTTGTAGCTTGATCATTGATGGAGGAAGTTGTACTAATGTAGCAAGTGCTGAGTTGGTGGAGAAGTTGGGTCTTCAAGTGTTCAAGCATCCTAAGCCATATCTGTTGCAATGGATCAATGATGAGGGAGGATTAAAGATCACCAAGCAAGTGAAGGTATTGCTATCAGTGGGAAAGTACCAGGATGAGATCACTTGTGATGTAGCACCCCTGGAAGCTAGTCACATCCTTCTTGGACGTCCATGGCAGTATGATAAGAGATCAGTACATGATGGCTTTACCAACAGATACACTTTTATCCATAAGGAGAAACAAGTTACCCTGGCGCCAATGACCCCTCAGGAGGTACACCAGGATCAGATGCATCTCAAAATGAAGAGAGGAGAGTCCAAGGCCGCCAGCAAATCCTTGCTTCTTGAAGAGACCAGCCAGGTAAGTAAACTCAACCTCTTTGCTACTGCTAAAGATATCAAAACTGCTGTGATTGAACAATCAAATTTGATACTAGTAGTTTACAAAGAATTGTTGAGCTCTACTACTAACCCTGCTCCTGAGACTCCAGAGGAGATTGAGTGTCTTTTGCAGGAGTATAGAGATGTGTTCCCAGAGGACAATCCCATAGGTCTGCCGCCTATTAGGGGAATAGAGCACCAGATTGACTTTGTACCAGGAGCTACTTTACCAAACCGTCCAGCATACAGGACCAACCCTGTGGAGACTAAGGAGCTTCAGAAACAAGTCAATGAGCTAATGGAGAAGGGACATATCAGGGAGAGTATGAGTCCTTGTGCTGTACCTGTCCTCTTGGTGCCAAAAAAAGATGGAAGCTGGAGGATGTGTGTGGACTGCAGAGCCATCAACAACATAACAGTTAAGTACAGACATCCTATTCCTCGCTTAGATGATATGCTAGATGAGTTACATGGTTCATGTGTCTTTTCTAAAATTGATTTAAAGAGTGGTTACCACCAGATTAGAATGAAAGAAGGAGATGAGTGGAAAACTGCCTTTAAAACTAAGCTAGGATTGTATGAATGGCTTGTGATGCCTTTTGGGCTTACTAATGCACCTAGTACCTTCATGAGATTAATGAATCATGTCTTGAGAGCTTTGATAGGACGATTTGTAGTTGTTTACTTTGATGATATCCTGATTTACAGCAAGACTATGAAAGAACATGTTAATCACTTGAAGCAAGTTCTAGATGTGCTTAGAAAAGAAAATCTGTATGCTAACTATAAGAAGTGCTCTTTTGGCACAGATAACCTTGTCTTTTTAGGTTTTGTTGTGACTTCACAGGGCATACAGGTTGATGAGGAAAAGGTGAAGGCTATCAGGGAGTGGCCGATTCCTAAATCTATTGGAGAGGTCAGAAGTTTTCATGGACTTGCTGGCTTCTACCGGAGGTTTGTGAGAGATTTCAGTACAGTTGCAGCACCCCTGACTGAAGTAGTCAAGAAGAGTGTAGGTTTCACTTGGGGACCAGCACAAGAAGAGGCATTTCAAATGCTAAAAGAGAAGTTAACAAGTGCTCCCTTACTTGCACTTCCTGACTTTTCTAAGACTTTTGAAATTGAATGTGATGCATCTGGTATTGGAATTGGAGCTGTGTTGATGCAGGATAAGAAACCCATAGCTTATTTCAGTGAGAAGCTAGGAGGCGCCACCTTAAACTATCCTACCTATGACAAGGAGCTGTATGCCTTGGTGAGAGCTTTACAAGTGTGGCAACATTACTTGTGGCCTAAGGAGTTTGTGATCCATACAGATCATGAATCCCTTAAACATCTCAAAGGGCAACAGAAGCTGAACAAGAGACACGCCAGGTGGGTGGAGTTCATTGAGACCTTTCCTTATGTCATTCACTACAAGAAAGGTAAGGAGAACGTAGTGGCTGATGCACTCTCCAGAAGGTATACTCTTTTATCTTCAATGGAAACTAAACTCTTAGGATTTGAACACATCAAATCTTGCTATGCTAATGATCCTGAGTTTAAAGATGTGTTTAGAGAATCTGAGAAACATGCTAGTGGAAAATTCTATCAAGTAAAAGGATTTCTTTTCTATGATAACCGCCTGTGTGTTCCTAGTGGTTCTTTGAGAGAATTGTATGTTAGGGAAGCTCACGCAGGAGGGCTGATGGGACACTTTGGGGTCGCCAAAACACTCTCCACCTTGCAGGAGCACTTCTACTGGCCGAGTATGAAGAAAGAAGTGGAGCGTGTGTGCTCAAGGTGTGTCGTGTGCAAGCAAGCCAAGTCTAAGGTCCAACCAACAGGTTTGTATACACCTCTCCCTATTCCTACTGCACCATGGATTGATATCTCTATGGACTTTGTCTTAGGATTGCCTAGAACTAGGAAAGGAAGAGATAGCATCTTTGTGGTTGTTGATAGATTTTCTAAGATGGCTCACTTCATACCTTGTCATAAAACTGATGATGCATCTTTGGTAGCTGATCTATTCTTTAGAGAAGTTGTTAGATTGCATGGTATGCCTAGGACTATAGTTTCTGATAGAGATACTAAGTTCCTTAGCTATTTCTGGAAAACTCTGTGGGGAAAGTTGGGAACTAAGCTATTGTTTTCAACTACTTGTCATCCCCAAACTGATGGTCAAACTGAATCAGTCAATAGGACATTGTCTACTCTTTTGCGTGCCATCATTAAGAGTAACATTAGGACATGGGAGGATTGTTTACCACATGTAGAGTTTGCATATAACAGAGCAGTGCATTCAGCTACTAAACTCTCTCCTTTTCAAGTTGTTTATGGGTTTAACCCATTGTCTCCTCTTGATTTATTTGCTTTACCTTTAAAAGAACAAACTAACCTTGATGGCAAGCAAAAGGCCGAGTTTGTTTTGTCTTTGCATGAACAGGTCAGGAAGAACATTGAGGAGAGGACCAAGATGTATGAGAGGCAGAAGAACAAGGGGCGCAAGGAGCTAGTACTTGAACCGGGTGATCTTGTGTGGATTCACATGAGAAAAGAGAGGTTTCCTGTTGAGAGGAAATCAAAGTTGCTGCCAAGGAAAGATGGACCTTTCAAAGTGCTGAAGAGAATCAACAACAATGCCTACCAGATTGATCTTGAAGGGAAATACACAATCAGTTCTACTTTCAATGTTTCTGACTTGGATCCTTTTATTGCAGATGATTTGGATTTGAGGTCAAATCCTTTTAAAGGAGGAGGGGATGGTGTAGCCATGAGTAGAGACATTGGAGAGCTGAGTGAGTCTGATGAGGGAGAGCCAGACTTGAGAAGAGAAGAGCCAGACTTGAGCAGAGAAGAACCAGAGCCAGACTTGAGCAGAGAAGAACCAGACTTGAGCAGAGAAGAACCAAATGAGCTAGCCAGCTTGTGGAGTGGACCAGTAACCAGATCAAGACTGAGAGCACAAGAGGAGAGGCTCCAGGAGATAGCCAAAACCGTGGGCCTTGGTTCAAGACAAGGAGATCAAGATAAACCAGCTTGTTGGTTTAATTTAATTACTTTGTAAGGGTTTTGGTTATTGGGCTTTCATTTAATTTAAACCAAAGACAATTAGGATTAGAATTAGAATTAAACCACCTTGGTTTAGCATTAGGGTTTTCGATTTTCACTTTAAGAACATGGGGGCTGCAGCCTTGTTTTCTCAACTTTCAATCTAAGAATTATTCAGTCAACTTTGTTGTCTTGTCTCTAGCTTTCTCTGTTCAGCTCTAGAACATTGATCTCACTTAAAGGAAGGAATTCCTGTGAATCCCATCTTAGACAATACAAGGTGATCTTGTGTCTTTGAGTAGCAAACCATCCTTGGCGCCAACCCATAGGCTCAGGGAGACGTCCACAGTTCAAAGGAGAGCTAGTAGCCTCTTAGAACATCCTCTATCCATCCACCTTCAAGTGATCCAGAGTTTAAGCCATACCCAGGCTGCACCACTTTGTAGTTCTTTGGTCTCCACCGGATTGGTTCTGTATGCTGGCCTATTGGGAAGTGTAGAACCGGGCACAAAATCAATTTGGTGCTCAATCCCTCGCACTGGTGGTAGTCCATTGGGACTATCTTCTGGAAAAACATCTTGATATTCCTGTAAAAGAGTAACAAGTTCACTCGGATACTCCGGTGCAATATTAGTAGTAGTCAAGAGTGATTCCTTATAGATAAACAAAAGAATAGGAAGGTTAGAGCAGAGAGATCTTTTAACATCACCAGACTTGGCATAGAAGTTTAGTTGCTTTGTTGATTCAGCGGGAAGATCAATCTCTTTCTTCTTTTGTAGCTGGAGCTGATCAACCTGAACTTCCTTAGGAGTCATAGGCACAAGAACTGTCTTTCTCCCTTTAAACTCAAAAGTGTGCTTGTTGGCATACCCATCATGTATCACACGTCTATCTGATTGCCACGGCCTTCCAAGGAGAATGTGTCCAGCTTCCATAGGCAACACATCACAAAGAATCTCATCTTCATATTTACCAATGGCTAAGGGAACCATAACCTGAGTAGATACTCTCATCTCGCCCTCTTCATTGAGCCATTGGAGCCTATATGGTTTAGGATGCTTCTGGACCCTCAAACCCAACTTTTTAACCATAGTCTCACTCGCAACGTTGACACAACTGCCTCCATCCACAATAAGACTACAGACCTTTCCTTGCACTAGACATCTAGTATAGAAGAGATTCTCTCTTTGCTCCATCTCTTCGGTCTTGCTTTGAAGACTTAAGGTTCTTCTAGCAACTAGCAACCTTCCAGCAACCGGGTTGGCAACATACTCCTCTTCTGAACTGTGATCTTCTTCGGCCTCTGTCTCCTCATCAGCAGATTCATATTCTCCATTGGCATGAAGGATCATCACACGTTTGTTGGTGCACTCATTAGCATAGTGCCCACGCCCCTGGCACTTAAAACACTTCACATCTCTTGCACGCGAGCTTGTAGCTTCCACTTTATCCTTATCTTTGTTGTAGATGCTACTAGACTTGGATTCTTCTTTTGGCTGTGGCTTGCTCTCCTTTTGATAGCTCGGTTTATCTTCCTTAGAGGTCTGGTATCTACTGGAACCATAGCTGCCACGCGCATAACTTCTTCTCTTAACTTGCTGTTCCACCAAGATGGCTTTGTGTAGCATCTCCTCTATCTCCAAGTAGTGTTGCATCTCCACTCTATCTTGTATCTCACGGTTGAGTCCACCAAGAAATCGTGCCATAGTAGCTTCACTGTCCTCAGATACACAAGCTCTTAGCATAAGCAACTCCATCTCTTGAAAGTATTCCTCTACAGACTTTGATCCTTGTGTGAGCAGTCTCAACTTTTGATGAAGATCACGGTGATAATGACTTGGTACAAACCTCTTGCGCATCACAGCTTTCATCTCTGCCCATGTTTCAATGGGAAATTCACCATTGCGCCTCTTGTTTGTAACCAACTGATCCCACCAGCTCAAAGCATAGTCATTGAATTCGGTAGCAGCTACTTGAATCTTCTTAGTCTCTGAGTAATGCTGACAGTTGAAAACGAGTTCTATCTTCTTTTCCCACTCAAGATAGGCATCTGGGTCAGCTTTACCATGGAAAGGAGGGATCTTAAGCTTTAGTCCAGATAGCTCATTGCGTCTATGCCTTCGACCCTCATGATCATGTCGAGATCTTCTACTGCTGCGTCTTGATCCGGAGCTATGGCTACTTCTCTCATAGAAGTTATCAGTCTCTTCTGATCCAGCATGCTCACGCTGACCTTGTCTGTTTCTTCTTTGCTCACGTCTTGAACCAGATGCGTGTCCTTGCCCATCATTCGGTCTCTGATCATACTTCTCTTCCAGCAACTTCACCATCGCTTCCATCACTTGTTTGGTGATTGCTTCTTGCAACAACTTATTCCTTCGCACAAAGGTTTCATCATCCTCTTCAGACCCCATTGCTTCCTGATATAAGACAAACTTGAACCAGTAAGTAGTTCAAAAGAATTCAGAACTCAAGATTCATCAAATAAGGAAACAAAGTATTCAAACAAAGCGGCAAATGAAGATACTTGATCAACACGCGACGATTTGAATGCTATAACTTTCGAAATTGAAACAATAACAGATCAGATTCACGGATGATGAAATGAGATAATCAAGTCCTGATCTATGATTCTAACAACAGATCGAGTCACACAATCACAAGAAACTTTCGGATCAAGCAAAATGATAACGTAATCGACAAGAATGTGAAAGGTTTTTGTTTAAAACTTGATCGAAATTCTTAGATCTATCAATATGAGACACGAAACAATCAGATCTAGCAATCCTGATAATGAAACAAGCAGATCAAATGAGAATAAACACACAAGAACCGATTGATCAAAACAAAATATGAATCGACAAAGAGTAGATCTTATGAACAAACAAGAGAGAAATCGAAACTCCCCTTCCAGAGTGCTCTGATACCACTTAATGAGATCCTAGGACCCTTCTCTGGATGGTTTGGATAAATCCTTGCATAAACGAATCAAAGACTCAAGTTTATCAAGGCTGTGGATCGAATGGTGACACAAGAGGCTGCGGAAAGGCTCCTTGATACTCCTAGGCTTAGATCGGATATGACACACCTTTCTAAAGCCCTTGGGCGTTGGATATTACACACCAACAGACTGGATACTACACACCAGACACTCTCTTAACTCGTGAAAGCAAGGGAGAAGAAAACACAAGGTTTAAACAAAAGATCACTTAGATTAGAATGAGGGTTTGTGTTACACTTAAATAGAGAGATCCTTGTACATGCACAAGGTCTCGAAAATATAAGAAAACATAAAGGAAAAGGCTCCACACGGTTTCAAAGTAATAACACAACACTTAGGCTAAAACATAATATAAGATAGATGATGAAGTCGGTCCAAGATGCCTTATGCCGAGTTGCATCTAAGATACATCAACTAGGAATGTGTAAGTGAACTTGATACCTCATTAAAAACCTTGATTAGAAAACCCAGTGGGACAAAACTAATCAAGGGAAAAAGAGTATACCAAGCCACTTGCCTAGATGATGATCAGCTTGATGGTAAGATCACATGAATGGTGATGAGTGTGTCTTGGTGGCTCAAGCTTCTACCAAGACAGTCTTCTTGCTCCTTAGAGATCTTCAGTATGTTTCCAACAGCTTCCTTGAGTCTCCTTGTCATTGCACGAGTTATAGGACCTGTGGGAATGGCTAGGACAACTTCCTCTTCAGCTAGTGTATCTTCAGTCTCTCCTTCTTCATCTTTATCAACTAGCTGGTCCATGATCATATCATTATGTATCCAAATCAAGCTTCTCACAAAGTAATTCATCCTGGTTTGATTGGAACGACGAAGAAGCTGTGCTATTCCCAAACTGGGAAACTGGAATCACCTGATTTGAAAGTGGGATCACTTCTTCTTGCCAACTCCTATGAGATTTATTCAACTTCCTGGTGATTCTCCACCACTTTATGTATCCAAATCAAGCTTCTCACAAAGAGATTCATCCAGGTTTGATTGGAACGACGAATAAGCTGTCCTATTCCCAAACTGGGAAACTGGAATCACCTGATTTGAAAGTTGGATAACTTCTTCATCCCAACTCCTATGAGATTTATTCAACTTCCTGGTGATTCTCCACCACTTTATGTATCCAAATCAAGCTTCTCACAAAGTGATTCATCCTGGTTTGATTGGAACGACGAAGAAGCTGTACTATTCCCAAACTGGGAAACTGGAATCACCTGATTTGAAAGTGGGATAACTTCTTCTTGCCAACTCCTATGAGATTTATTCAACTTCCTGGTGATTCTCCACCACTTTATGTATCCAAATCAAGCTTCTCACAAAGAGATTCATCCAGGTTTGATTGGAACGACAAATAAGCTGTCCTATTCCCAAACTGGGAAACTGGAATCACCTGATTTGAAAGTGGGATAACTTCTTCATCCCAACTCCTATGAGATTTATTCAACTTCCTGGTGATTCTCCACCACTTTATGTATCCAAATCAAGCTTCTCACAAAGTGATTCATCCTGGTTTGATTGGAACGACGAAGAAGCTGTGCTATTCCCAAACTGGGAAACTGGAATCACCTGATTTGAAAGTGGGATAACTTCTTCTTGCCAACTCCTATGAGATTTATTCAACTTCCTGGTGATTCTCCACCACTTTATGTATCCAAATCAAGCTTCTCACAAAGTGATTCATCCTGGTTTGATTGGAACGACGAAGAAGCTGTGCTATTCCCAAACTGGGAAACTGGAATCACCTGATTTGAAAGTGGGATAACTTCTTCTTGCCAACTCCTATGAGATTTATTCAACTTCCTGGTGATTCTCCACCACTTTATGTATCCAAATCAAGCTTCTCACAAAGAGATTCATCCAGGTTTGATTGGAACGACGAATAAGCTGTCCTATTCCCAAACTGGGAAACTGGAATCACCTGATTTGAAAGTGGGATAACTTCTTCATCCCAACTCCTATGAGATTTTTTCAACTTCCTGGTGATTCTCCACCACTTTTTGTATCCAAATCAAGCTTCTCACAAATAGATTCATCCAGGTTTGATTGGAACGACGAATAAGCTGTCCTATTCCCAAACTGGGAAACTGGAATCACCTGATTTGAAAGAGGGATAACTTCTTCATCCCAACTCCTATGAGATTTTTTCAACTTCCTGGTGATTCTCCACCACTTTATGTATCCAAATCAAGCTTCTCACAAAGTGGTTCATCCTTGTTTGATTGGAACGACGAAGAAGCTGTGCTATTCCCAAACTGGGAAACTGGAATCACCTGATTTGAAAGTGGGATAACTTCTTCTTGCCAACTCCTATGAGATTTATTCAACTTCCTGGTGATTCTCCACCACTTTATGTATCCAAATCAAGCTTCTCACAAAGTGATTCATCCAGGTTTGATTGGAACGACAAATAAGCTGTCCTATTCCCAAACTGGGAAACTGGAATCACCTGATTTGAAAGTGGGATAACTTCTTCATCCCAACTCCTATGAGATTTATTCAACTTCCTGGTGATTCTCCACCACTTTATGTATCCAAATCAAGCTTCTCACAAAGTGATTCATCCTGGTTTGATTGGAACGACGAAGAAGCTGTGCTATTCCCAAACTGGGAAACTGGAATCACCTGATTTGAAAGTGGGATAACTTCTTCTTGCAACTCCTATGAGATTTTTCAACTTCCTGGTGATTCTCCACCATTTTATGTATTCAAATCAAGCTTCTCACAAAGTGATTCATCCTGGTTTGATTGGAACGACGAAGAAGCTGTGCTATTCCCAAACTGGGAAACTGGAATCACCTAATTTGAAAGTGGGATAACTTCTTCTTGCCAACTCCTATGAAATTTATTCAACTTCCTGGTGATTCTCCACCACTTTATGTATCCAAATCAAGCTTCTCACAAAGAGATTCATCCTGGTTTGATTGGAACGACGAAGAAGCTGTCCTATTCCCAAACTGGGAAACTGGAATCACCTGATTTGAAAGTGGGATAACTTCTTCATCCCAACTCCTATGAGATTTATTCAACTTCCTGGTGATTCTCCACCACTTTATGTATCCAAATCAAGCTTCTCACAAAGTGATTCATCCTGGTTTGATTGGAACGACGAAGAAGCTGTGCTATTCCCAAACTGGGAAACTGGAATCACCTGATTTGAAAGTGGGATAACTTCTTCTTGCCAACTCCTATGAGATTTTTTCAACTTCCTGGTGATTCTCCACCACTTTATGTATCCAAATCAAGCTTCTCACAAAGTGATTCATCCTGGTTTGATTGGAACGACGAAGAAGCTGTGCTATTCCCAAACTGGGAAACTGGAATCACCTGATTTGAAAGTGGGATAACTTCTTCTTGCCAACTCCTATGAGATTTATTCAACTTCCTGGTGATTCTCCACCACTTTATGTATCCAAATCAAGCTTCTCACAAAGAGATTCATCCTGATTTGATTGGAACGACGAATAAGCTGTCCTATTCCCAAACTGGGAAACTGGAATCACCTGATTTGAAAGTGGATAACTTCTTCATCCCAACTCCTATGAGATTTTTCAACTTCCTGGTGATTCTCCACCACTTTATGTATCCAAATCAAGCTTCTCACAAAGTGATTCATCCTGGTTTGATTGGAACGACGAAGAAGCTGTGCTATTCCCAAACTGGGAAACTGGAATCACCTGATTTGAAAGTGGGATAACTTCTTTTTGCCAACTCCTATGAGATTTATTCAACTTCCTGGTGATTCTCCACCACTTTATGTATCCAAATCAAGCTTCTCACAAAGTGATTCATCCTGGTTTGATTGGAACGACGAAGAAGCTGTGCTATTCCCAAACTGGGAAACTGGAATCACCTGATTTGAAAGTGGGATAACTTCTTCTTGCCAACTCCTATGAGATTTATTCAACTTCCTGGTGATTCTCCACCACTTTATGTATCCAAATCAAGCTTCTCACAAAGAGATTCATCCTGGTTTGATTGGAACGACAAAAGCTGTCCAATTCCCAAACTGGGAAACTGGAATCACCTGATTTGAAAGTGGGATAACTTCTTCATCCCAACTCCTATGAGATTTATTCAACTTCCTGGTGATTCTCCACCACTTTATGTATCCAAATCAAGCTTCTCACAAAGTGATTCATCCTGGTTTGATTGGAACGACGAAGAAGCTGTGCTATTCCCAAACTGGGAAACTGGAATCACCTGATTTGAAAGTGGGATAACTTCTTCTTGCCAACTCCTATGAGATTTATTCAACTTCCTGGTGATTCTCCACCACTTTATGTATCCAAATCAAGCTTCTCTCAAAGAGATTCATCCTGGTTTGATTGGAACGACAAATAAGCTGTCCTATTCCCAAACTGGGAAACTGGAATCACCTGATTTGAAAGTGGGATAACTTCTTCATCCCAACTCCTATGAGATTTATTCAACTTCCTGGTGATTCTCCACCACTTTATGTATCCAAATCAAGCTTCTCACAAAGTGATTCATCCTGGTTTGATTGGAACGACGAAGAAGCTGTGCTATTCCCAAACTGGGAAACTGGAATCACCTGATTTGAAAGTGGGATAACTTCTTCTTGCCAACTCCTATGAGATTTTTTCAACTTCCTGGTGATTCTCCACCACTTTATGTATCCAAATCAAGCTTCTCACAAAGTGATTCATCCTGGTTTGATTGGAACGACGAAGAAGCTGTGCTATTCCCAAACTGGGAAACTGGAATCACCTGATTTGAAAGTGGGATAACTTCTTCTTGCCAACACCTATGAAATTTATTCAACTTCCTGGTGATTCTCCACCACTTTATGTATCCAAATCAAGCTTCTCACAAAGAGATTCATCCAGGTTTGATTGGAACGACGAATAAGCTGTCCTATTCCCAAACTGGGAAACTGTAATCACCTGATTTGAAAGTGGATAACTTCTTCATCCCAACTCCTATGAGATTTTTTCAACTTCCTGGTGATTCTCCACCACTTTATGTATCCAAATCAAGCTTCTCACAAAGTGATTCATCCTGGTTTGATTGGAACGACGAAGAAGCTGTGCTATTCCCAACTTGGGAAACGTGAATCACCTGATTTGAAAGAGGGATAACTTCTTTTTGCCAACTCCTATGAGATTTATTCAACTTCCTGGTGATTCTGCACCACTTTATGTATCCAAATCAAGCTTCTCACAAAGTAATTCATCCTGGTTTGATTGGAACGACGAAGAAGCTGTGCTATTCCCAAACTGGGAAACTGGAATCACCTGATTTGAAAGTGGGATAACTTCTTCTTGCCAACTCCTATGAGATTTATTCAACTTCCTGGTGATTCTCCACCACTTTATGTATCCAAATCAAGCTTCTCACAAAGAGATTCATCCAGGTTTGATTGGAACGACAAATAAGCTGTCCAATTCCTAAACTGGGAAACTGGAATCACCTAATTTGAAAGTGGGATAACTTCTTCATCCCAACTCCTATGAGATTTATTCAACTTCCTGGTGATTCTCCACCACTTTATGTATCCAAATCAAGCTTCTCACAAAGTGATTCATCCTGGTTTGATTGGAACGACGAAGAAGCTGTGCTATTCCCAAACTGGGAAACTGGAATCACCTGATTTGAAAGTGGGATAACTTCTTCTTGCCAACTCCTATGAGATTTATTAAACTTCCTGGTGATTCTCCACCACTTTATGTATCCAAATCAATCTTCTCACAAAGAGATTCATCCAGGTTTGATTGGAACGACAAATAAGCTGTCCAATTCCTAAACTGGGAAACTGGAATCACCTGATTTGAAAGTGGGATAACTTCTTCATCCCAACTCCTATGAGATTTATGTTAACTTGAAGAGAAGAAGTGGAGAAGCAAAAGTGATGAGTTGAGTTGGTGCTTGTGCAAAGACATGGCAAGATCTTCAGAGATTGTATGTTAAGGCTTTGGGAGAGTCTTAAGGCTTCAGAAGTGGTCTGATGAGTGTGCAAAGATAGGGTTAAGTCCAGGAGGGACTTAGACACCATTTAGAGAAGATTTGGGTCAGACAGTAACTCCAAAGTTACCACAGTAACTTTGGAGAGTTACCACAGTAAGATTGGAGAAGTTTGGGCAAGTTGGTGTAAAAGTGAATAGTGAATCACTAGTCACTATTCAGGTTGACTATTCACTATTTGGGTCACTATTCAGGATGTGAAGAGTGTGCATAGTATATGGATAAGGCACCAAGGTTTGAATCTAGTCAAAGGGAATCAAGAAGATGCTGTGTGGAGCTGATTGGTTACTTTGGGGCATGGACAGGCTGGCTGTTGCTGTAAAGAGGAAGGCAGCCACGACCATGCACCTAGACTGATCTATGGACAGATACAAAGGAGCCTAAGAAGAACCAATCAAAGCACAGCCTTGTTTGAATTAAAGTGAGCCAACTTAGCTCATCCAATCAGCACACATCACTCAGATTACAACAAGACCAACTCATCCTCACCATCCATTCCTCTTAAGTTATTTCTATCCATTAGATATAGGTTTATGAGTTTGCAAGAGTGTAAAACCTATATAAAGACCCTTATGGGCGTGTCTAGCTCTCTTAAGAGAGTATGGGGGTTTTCCCCATCTCCTTCACAAATATAAAAGTGTGTTCTTGATCAGATTCCCTTAATCTAGCCCTTTCTTAGTCTCTAATCTCTTAATCTCTCTAAGTCTCTTTGTTTCTGATTCAAGTTCATACTAGTTTCATCAGACCTCTTATTCAACTAGTTCAAGACCTTATTCTTTGCCTTTAATGGCTTCTCATACACATACACAGCCAGAGCTCTCAAATCTCATATGGTATCAGAGCCAGGTTCATCAGAACCTGAGCTGTAGCTTCCGCATTCAAGTCACAAGTCTGTCTCACCATGAAGCCAAACCATGAAGATCTGTCCAGCCAGCTCTCTCTCTCTTCAAGAAGAAGATGTCTGGAGCTATTATGGAGGTTTATCATGGCGGTTCCTTCCTGTTCCAGTCTATACAAGGCGTGCCTTTCCTTCTGTCCAAGAGGAGATACTTCAAGAAGAGTGATTTCCCTTGTTACTGAAGCTGGCGAGTTAAAGAGATGGTGAAAGGAGGAACCTTTGGAGGTGAAAGTTCAAGTAGCAGTCATGAACACCAGGAGGGGCTGTTGGGTGACGATTCAACATCTCCAGTCCATCAAAAGAGCATGAGCGGTTTGCAAAGGAGGCTCAAGGAACTAGCCTAGTTCCTTGTTTGTAAGCTAATCCTATCTCTCTTAAAAATGAACTTGTGACTGTGCCTGGTTATTGTGATGTGTATTGATTGAAAACCTGAGGATAATGTGTGATTGCTAAATATAGTTAGTTGAATCTGTCCCAGGATGCTTTAAAGGCTTGTTTAGTGTTTAAAGAGTAAAATGCTTGCTCCTGTTAAGTAATGAGTTTGCTAAATGTGAAATGATATTGTTTGAAGCTCATGAACTGAAAACAGATTGAAAGTAATGCATTGTCTGATGTTAAGTGATGATAGTAATGCTTAGCCTAAGTTATAAATGAATGTGTGATGGATTGTATTGTTGCATTTAAATTAAAAACTGATTAAGGTTAGTGCATACTGTCAAATGGCTGTCTTACATTGAAGCATTAGATTCATGTCTAAATGCTGAGTAAAGAAGCTTTAAAATTGCCTAAGTAGCTTGTATTGAATCTGTTAGGATCATGCTAGTGCTTAGAGAGTTTGCTTGCAAAGATTAGAACTTGAAAATGTCTAGTTTAATCTGTTGCATTGCTTAAAGACATTGGTGTTCAAACTTGATGATGCATCAAGGGTTGACCCAATGCACTTGTGTCTTATCTTTGCTGGAGTTTGAGTGATGTTTCAGGTTCACAAGAGGTGTTCTTGGTTCACCATCCATCCGAGTTGAAAGAGGAAGACTTTGCCCATTGTGTGGAGCAATGGAGAGTTGAGAAAGAAGTGGTGATGCGCCACTGGTGTGAAGTCTCACTGAAGCTCACTTGCAAGCTTGGACTTATACTCAATCCAAGCTTGAGGAGGGGAGTTTAGTGAGCTTCCAAGCGATCCAAGAAGTCCATTGCTAGCATCTGAAGAAGGAGCCATCCAGGCTTAGGCTGTGGCGAGTCTATTCAAGAGAGTACTCAAACTAAGACAGAGTACTCTTGGCTGTGAGAAGATGAAGACTACTCTATCAAGGCGGCCTTTAGTGTGAGGTGATTGGAGAGATAGCTGAAGCTTCCACAAGCATTCCATGAAGATGGCAAGATCAGAAGAGAAGCGGCAATGGTGTGTGTGTGAGGATCATGAAGCAATCCATTCAAGCTTGTTCCTGTGAGAGTCTCAAGCTTGAGGGGGAGTGTTGAAGCTTACATGATCCAAGAGAGCTTGGTGGTTATTCTAGAAGAGGAAACAACCTGTTGAGAAGTATGATGAAGGATGAAGAAGCTATGTCCAAGGCGGCTTCAAGTGTTGAGGTGATTGGAGAGTGGCTGAAGCATCCTCATGTAGCTCAAGCAACAAGGTGGCGACTCTATAAGAAGAAGAAGCAGCCAAGACTCAGTAAGAGAAGTTGTATCTCCAAGAAGAGGCTGATCTGGTGTGTCCGAGCACTTTAACCTAACAAGAGGTTAGGTGAAAGGGGGAGAGACCAAGATTAGGCAGTAAGGAGAGTACAAGGCGTGGGATGATTGTAGAGGCCATGATCCAGAGTCTTTGTGTCCCTTACATTGTTGGTAAGGCACAAAGACTCACTGGCCAATCCCTAGGCCTTGGAGACTTTACTCTTTTTCCCTCATCAAGGTTTTGTCCCAAAGGGTTTTCCTTGGTGAGGTTTTTAATGAGGAAGTTCTTCAAGGTTCCAAGCTTGACTTAGGATCAGCTAGAGTCAAGCTTGAGGGGGGATGTTAACTTGAAGAGAAGAAGTGGAGAAGCAAAAGTGATGAGTTGAGTTGGTGCTTGTGCAAAGACATGGCAAGATCTTCAGAGATTGTATGTTAAGGCTTTGGGAGAGTCTTAAGGCTTCAGAAGTGGTCTGATGAGTGTGCAAAGATAGGGTTAAGTCCAGGAGGGACTTAGACACCATTTAGAGAAGATTTGGGTCAGACAGTAACTCCAAAGTTACCACAGTAACTTTGGAGAGTTACCACAGTAAGATTGGAGAAGTTTGGGCAAGTTGGTGTAAAAGTGAATAGTGAATCACTAGTCACTATTCAGGTTGACTATTCACTATTTGGGTCACTATTCAGGATGTGAAGAGTGTGCATAGTATATGGATAAGGCACCAAGGTTTGAATCTAGTCAAAGGGAATCAAGAAGATGCTGTGTGGAGCTGATTGGTTACTTTGGGGCATGGACAGGCTGGCTGTTGCTGTAAAGAGGAAGGCAGCCACGACCATGCACCTAGACTGATCTATGGACAGATACAAAGGAGCCTAAGAAGAACCAATCAAAGCACAGCCTTGTTTGAATTAAAGTGAGCCAACTTAGCTCATCCAATCAGCACACATCACTCAGATTACAACAAGACCAACTCATCCTCACCATCCATTCCTCTTAAGTTATTTCTATCCATTAGATATAGGTTTATGAGTTTGCAAGAGTGTAAAACCTATATAAAGACCCTTATGGGCGTGTCTAGCTCTCTTAAGAGAGTATGGGGGTTTTCCCCATCTCCTTCACAAATATAAAAGTGTGTTCTTGATCAGATTCCCTTAATCTACCCCTTTCTTAGTCTCTAATCTCTTAATCTCTCTAAGTCTCTTTGTTTCTGATTCAAGTTCATACTAGTTTCATCAGACCTCTTATTCAACTAGTTCAAGACCTTATTCTTTGCCTTTAATGGCTTCTCATACACATACACAGCCAGAGCTCTCAAATCTCATAATTTATTCAACTTCCTGGTGATTCTCCACCACTTGATGTATCCAAATCAAGCTTCTCACAAAGTGATTCATCCTGGTTTGATTGGAACGACGAAGAAGCTGTGCTATTCCCAAACTGGGAAACTGGAATCACCTGATTTGAAAGTGGGATCACTTCTCCTTGCCAACTCCTATGAGATTTATTCAACTTCCTGGTGATTCTCCACCACTTTATGTATCCAAATCAAGCTTCTCACAAAGAGATTCATCCAGGTTTGATTGGAACGACGAATAAGCTGTCCTATTCCCAAACTGGGAAACTGGAATCACCTGATTTGAAAGTGGGATAACTTCTTCATCCCAACTCCTATGAGATTTTTTCAACTTCCTGGTGATTCTCCACCACTTTATGTATCCAAATCAAGCTTCTCACAAAGAGATTCATCCAGGTTTGATTGGAACGACGAATAAGCTGTCCTATTCCCAAACTGGGAAACTGGAATCACCTGATTTGAAAGAGGGATAACTTCTTCATCCCAACTCCTATGAGATTTTTTCAACTTCCTGGTGATTCTCCACCACTTTATGTATCCAAATCAGGCTTCTCACAAAGTGGTTCATCCTGGTTTGATTGGAACGACGAAGAAGAAGCTGTGCTATTCCCAAACTAGGAACTGGAATCACCTGATTGAAAGAGGGATAACTTCTTTTGCCAACTCCTATGAGATTTATTCAACTTCCTGGTGATCTCCACCACTTTATGTATCCAAATCAAGCTTCTCACAAATGATTCATCCTGGTTTGATTGGAACGACGAAGAAGCTGTGCTATTCCCAAACTGGGAAACTGGAATCACCTGATTTGAAAGTGGGATAACTTCTTCATGCCAACTCCTATGAGATTTATTCAACTTCCTGGTGATTCTCCACCACTTTATGTATCCAAATCAAGCTTCTCACAAGTGATTCATCCTGGTTTGATTGGAACGACGAAGAAGCTGTCCTATTCCCAAACTGGAAACTGGAATCACCTGATTTGAAAGTGGGATAACTTCTTCATCCCAACTCCTATGAGATTTATTCAACTTCCTGGTGATTTCTCCACCACTTTATGTATCAAATCAAGCTTCTCACAAAGTGATTCATCCTGGTTTGATTGGAACGACGAAGAAGCTGTGCTATTCCCAAACTGGGAAACTGGAATCACCTGATTTGAAAGTGGGATAACTTCTTCTTGCCAACTCCTATGAGATTTATTCAACTTCCTGGTGATTCTCCACCACTTTTGTATCCAAATCAAGCTTCTCACAAAGTGATTCATCCTGTTTGATTGGAACGACGAAGAAGCTGTGCTATTCCCAAACTGGGAAACTGGAATCACCTGATTTGAAAGTGGGATAACTTCTTCTTGCCAACTCCTATGAGATTTATTCAACTTCCTGGTGATTCTCCACCACTTTATGTATCCAATCAAGCTTCTCTCAAAGTGATTCATCCAGGTTTGATTGGAACGACGAAAGAAGCTGTCCTATTCCCAAACTGGGAAACTGGAATCACCTGATTTGAAAGTGGGATAACTTCTTCATCCCAACTCCTATGAGATTTATTCAACTTCCTGGTGATTCTCCACCACTTTATGTATCCAAATCAAGCTTCTCACAAAAGTGATTCATCCTGGTTTGATTGGAACGACGAAGAAGCTGTCTATTCCCAAACTGGGAAACTGGAATCACCTGATTTGAAAGTGGGATAACTTCTTCTCCCAACTCCTATGAGATTTATTCAACTTCCTGGTGATTCTCCACCACTTTATGTATCCAAATCAAGCTTCTCAAAGAGATTCATCCTGGTTTGATTGGAACGACGAAGAAGCTGTGCTATTCCCAAACTGGGAAACTGGAATCACCTGATTTGAAAGTGGGATAACTTCTTCTTGCCAACTCCTATGAGATTTATTCAACTTCCTGGTGATTCTCCACCACTTTATGTATCCAAATCAAGCTTCTCACAAAGTGATTCATCCAGGTTTGATTGGAACGACGAAGAAGCTGTCCTATTCCAAATCTGGGAAACTGGAATCACCTTATTTGAAAGTGGGATAACTTCTTCATCCCAACTCCTATGAGATTTATTCAACTTCCTGGTGATTCTCCACCATTTTATGTATCCAAATGAAGCTTCTCACAAAGTGATTCATCCTGGTTTGATTGGAACGATGAAGAAGCTGTGCTATTCACAAACTGGGAAACTGGAATCACATGATTTGAAAATGGGATAACTTCTTCTTGCCAACTCCTATGAGATTTATTCAACTTCCCGGTGATTATCCACCACTTTATGTATCCAAATGAAGCTTCTCACAAAGTGATTCATCCTGGTTTGATTGGAACGATGAAGAAGCTGTGCTATTCACAAACTGGGAAACTGGAATCACATGATTTGAAAATGGGATAACTTCTTCTTGCCAACTCCTATGATTATTCAACTTCCTGGTGATTCTCCACCACTTTATGTATCCAAATCAAGCTTCTCACAAGAGATTCATCCTGGTTGATTGGAACGACGAAGAAGCTGTCCTATTCCCAAACTGGGAAACTGGAATCACCTGATTTGAAAGTGGATAACTTCTTCATCCCAACTCCTATGAGATTTATTCAACTTCCTGGTCATTCTCCACCACTTTATGTATCCAAATCAAGCTTCTCACAAAGAGATTCATCCTGGTTTGATTGGAACGACGAAGAAGCTGTGCTATTCCCAAACTGGGAAACTGGAATCACCTGATTTGAAAGTGGGATAACTTCTTCTTCCCAACTCCTATGAGATTTATTCAACTTCCTGGTGATTCTCCACCACTTTATGTATTCAAATCAAGCTTCTCTCAAAGAGATTCATCCTGGTTTGATTGGAACGACTTTGAAGCTGTGCTTTTCCCAAACTGGGAAACTGGAATCACCTGATTTGAATGTGGGATAACTTCTTCACCCCAACTCCTATGAGATTTAATCAACTTCCTGGTGATTCTCCACCACTTTATGTATCCAAATCAAGCTTCTCACAAAGATTCATCCTGGTTTGATTGGAACGACGAAGAAGCTGTGCTATTCCCAAACTGGGAACTGGAATCACCTGATTTGAAAGTGGGATAACTTCTCTTGCCAACTCCTATGAGATTTATTCAACTTCCTGGTGATTCTCCACCACTTTATGTATCCAAATCAAGCTTCTCTCAAAGAGATTCATCCTGGTTTGATTGGAACGACGAATAAGCTGTCCTATTCCCAAACTGGGAAACTGGAATCACCTGATTTGAAAGTGGGATAACTTCTTCATCCCAACTCCTATGAGATTTATTCAACTTCCTGGTGATTCTCCACCACTTTATGTATCCAAATGAAGCTTCTCACAAAGTGATTCATCCTGGTTTGATTGGAACGACGAAGAAGCTGTGCTATTCCCAAACTGGGAACTGGAATCACCTGATTTGAAAGTGGGATAACTTCTTCTTGCCAACTCCTATGAGATTTATTTCAACTTCCTGGTGATTCTCCACCATTTTATGTATCCAAATCAAGCTTCTCACAAAGTGATTCATCCTGGTTTGAATGGAACGACGAAGAAGCTGTCCTATTCCCAAACTGGGAAACTGGAATCACCTAATTTGAAAGTGGGATAACTTCTTCTTGCCAACTCCTATAAGATTTATTCAACTTCCTGGTGATTCTCCACCATTTTATGTATCCAAATCAAGCTTCTCACAAAGGTATTCATCCTGGTTTGATTGGAACGACGAAGAAGCTGTCCTATCCGAAACTGGGAAACAGGAATCACCTGATTAGAAAGTGGGATAACTTCTTCATCCCAACTCCTATGAGATTTATTCAACTTCCTGGTGATCTCCACCACTTTATGTATCCAAATCAAGCTTCTCACAAAGTGATTCATCCTGGTTGGATTGGAACGACGAAGAAGCTGTGCTATTCCCAAACTGGGAAACTGGAATCACCTGATTTGAAAGTGGGATACCTTCTTCTTGCCAACTCCTATGAGATTTATTCAACTTCCTGGTGATTCTCCACCACTTTATGTATCCAAATCAAGCTTCTCCCAAAGTGATTCATCCGGGTTTGATTGGAACGACGAAGAAGTTGTGCTATTCCCAAACTGGGAAACTGGAATCACCTAATTTGAAAGTGGGATAACTTCTTCGTCCACACTCCTATGACATTTATTCAACTTCCTGGTGATTCTCCACCACTTTATGTATCCAAATCAAGCTTCTCACAAAGTGATTCATCCTGGTTTGATTGGAACGACGAAGAAGCTGTCCTATTCCCAAACTGGGAAACTGGAATCACCTGATTTGAATGGATAACTTCTTCTTCATTCCCAACTCCTATGAGATTTATTCAACTCCTCCTGGTGATTCTCCACCACTTTATGTATCCAAATCAAGCTTCTCACAAGTGATTCATCCTGGTTTGATTGGAACGACGAAGAAGCTGTGCTATTCCCAAACTGGGAAACTGGAATCACCTGATTTGAAAGTGGGATAACTTCTTCATGCCAACTCCATGAGATTTATTCAACTTCCTGGTGATTCTCCACCACTTTATGTATCCAAATCAAGTCTCACAAAGTGATTCATCCTGGTTTGATTGGAACGACGAAGAAGCTGTGCTATTCCCAAACTGGGAAACTGGAATCACCTGATTTGAAAGTGGGATAACTTCTTCTGCCAACTCCTATGAGATTTATTCAACTTCCTGGTGATTCTCCACCACTTTATGTATCCAAATCAAGCTTCTCACAAAGAGATTCATCCTGGTTTGATTGGAACGACAATAAGCTGTCCATTCCCAAACTGGGAAACTGGAATCACCTGATTTGAAAGTGGGATAACTTCTTCTCCAAACTCCTATGAGATTTATTCAACTTCCTGGTGATTCTCCACCACCACTTTATGTATCCAAATCAAGCTTCTCACAAAGTGATTCATCCTGGTTTGATTGGAACGACGAAGAAGCTGTGCTATTCCCAAACTGGGAAACTGGAATCACCTGATTTGAAAGTGGGATAACTTCTTCTTCCCAACTCCTATGAGATTTATTCAACTTCCTGGTGATTCTTCCCACCACTTTATGTATCCAAATAAAGCTTCTCACAAGTGATTCATCAGGTTTGATTGGAACGACAAAGAAGCTGTGCCTATTCCCAAACTGGGAAACTGGAATCACCTGATTTGAAAGTGGGATAACTTCTTCATCCCAACTCCTATGAGATTTATTCAACTTCCTGGTGATTCTCCACCACTTTATGTATCCAAATCAAGCTTCTCACAAAAGTGATTCATCTGCGTTTGATTGGAACGACGAAGAAGGTGCTATTCCCAACTGGGAAACTGGAATCACCTGATTTGAAAGTGGGATAACTTCTTCTTGCCAACTCCTATGAGATTTTTCAACTTCCTGTGATTC